>NC_057731.1:41732020-41760114 GCF_004010195.1 Chiloscyllium plagiosum | reverse complement strand
CCTCTGTCTTCTACCTTTGAGCCAGTTCTGTATCCAAATGGCTAGTTCTCCCTGTATTCTGTGAGATCTAACCTTGCTAATCAATACCCCATGGGGAACCTTCATATCGATCACATCTACTGCTCTGCCCTCATCAATCCTCTTTGTTACTTCTTCAAAAAACTCAATCAAGTTTGCAAGACATGATTTCCCACACATAAAGCCATGTTGACTATCCCGAATCAGTCCTTGCCTTTCCAAATACATGTACATCCTATCCCTCAGGATTCCCTCCAACAACTTGCCCACCACCGAGGTGAGGCTCACTGGTCTATACTTCCCTGGCTTGTCTTTACCTGTGGAGAAACTGAAGTTGTTAATAAAAAAGGATATGTGCATATATATCATACTTTTCCTAACTACCTGCCATGCCAAAGTGCCTTACAGCTGGGGTGTGTAAAGTGAGTCACTGTTGTCATGTAGTAAACGTAGCAGTCAAATTCCTCACAACAAGAATCCACAAACAGTTGTGTGATCAAGACCAGATAATCTGTCTTTTTGACGTTGATTGAGGAATAAATACTAGCCAGGACACCAGGGATAACTTCTCTGCCATTCTTTACAGGATGGCTTACATCCACCAGAGGCAGGTGGTGCCTCAATTAAATGCCTCATCCGAAGGATAGAATAATAAAATCTCTACAATATGGAAGCAGGCCATTCAGTCCATCAAGTCCGCATTGACTCTCCGAAGAGCAGCCCGCGCAGACTACACTTTACCCTATCCCTGTAACCTTGCATTTCCCACAGCTAATCTACTTTTCCTATTAATCCCTGGACACTATGTGCAATTTAGCATGGCCAATCCACCTAACCTTAACATCTTTAGACTGTGGGAGGAAACCAATGTAGACACAGAGAGAATGTGCAAACTCCACAGTCACCCAAGGGTGAAAATGAACCTGGATCCATGGCTCTGCAAGGCACTTACACTGTGCCACCCCAGATCACACCTTCAAGACTGTAGTGATCCCTCAATGTTGCTCTTGAGCGTCAGTCTTCATTTTTGTTAGCAAACCATGGAGGAAGCTTGAATTTGAGAGGACTTGTAAGGTCTGTGAGTAACCAAGTAAACCAAATCTGACACACAGTCTGACTCTAGGATGGAAGCTGCTAGCTTCCACTTTTACCGGGCTTGCAGGTCCCCTAGAATTAAGAGAATACTTTACAAAACTATTCAAATCATGAAGATTTGGAGAGAGTAAACAAAGATAAACCTTTGTTTTTAATTGCAGAGGTTCAGTAATTAATTAAGATTTATAGTAGTTGGCAAAAGAACATGAGGCACCATGCAGAATTTTTTTTTCCAGATAATGAGTTGTTCTGACCTGGAATATATTGCCTGGACTCAAGAGAAAAACTATTCTGGAGAATTTTACAGGCAATGGGGAAAGGCAGGAAAGTAGAATTAATTGGAAAAAATCTTCCAAGCAACTGGTCCAGACAAGACAGATCTCACTACTTCTTCCAATGTTGTACCATTCTGAGACTATGATCTAGGCTCAGGGAAGGGCCTCAGTTCAAGACCAGCATATTCCTGTTAGGATGAAAGTTAAAAATGGCAAGATTTGGGAACCTTCGATGACAAGAGATATTGAAAGTTTAGTCAACAAGAAAAACAAGGCTGTTGAGCAATTTAAAGGAAGTTGAAAATAATTCAAACAAGAAATTAGGAGGTGCAAAAGGGGCCATGAAGTTTCCTGGGCATGTAGAATTGAGGAGAATCCCAAGGAATTTTATGCATATATTAGGAAAAAGGGGGTAACAAGGGAAAGGGCAGATTCACTCAAGGACAGAGGCGGGAATTTATGCATGGAGCCACAGGCAGGAGGGAACATTCTTAATGAATACTTTACATCTGTATTCACCAAGGAGGAAGGGAAAGATAGGGGGCGGAATCTAATAGAGATATGGAATCCATTAGGCGGTTTCACTGAGAAAATTGAATTTTTTTTTCCACTGGTTTGTGGATCAGTAACCAGAGGTCATACATTTAAACTCATCAGTGAAACAACTCAGGGTGAATAACTAACACACACACACAAAAAGATGGGTGCAACGGTGGCTCAGTGGTTAGCACTGTTGCCTCACAGCGCTAGTGACCCGGGTTCAATTCCCGCCTCAGGCAACTGTCTCTGTGGAGTTTGCACATTCTGTCCGTGTCTGTGTGGGCTTCCTCGATGCTCCAGTTTCCTCCCACAGTCCAAAGATGTGCAGGTTAGGTAAACTAGCCATGCTAAATTGTCCGTAGTGATAGGTGCATTAGTCAGGGGTAAATGTAGGGGAATAGGTCTGGGTGGATTGGTCTTCGGAGGGTCGGTGTGGACTTATTGGGCCAAAGGGCCTGTTTCCACGCTGTGTGGAATCTAATCTAATTAACTTCCAGGTCAATAGGTAAATGTTACTTGGATGTCTTGTGGCCAGAAGTTCCTAGCTGAAGTCCCATTCCATGAGCAATGGCCAAATGGTGTTCATAATACAGCTGAACAGGGTGAGTATCACTGAACAAAGTCTTCCAACACTCATCAATGGTAGGTGGACAGAGCCTTTGCTTTGCTTTGATTTGTCCCATTTCTCTTTGTATAGGCCTCCTTGATGTCTGGGGAGGACTAGTTCACATCAACAAGTATATGCCTCATCTATAAGAGGGGTAAATGTAGCAACCCTCCAATGCTAAAAAACATAATAGCATCAGAAAATAACATTGGAAGTTGGTTTTGTTAAATGGTTCAGAACTTCTGTTGGTGATAACACAGCATCATTTGTTGCCATGGAGGTCAGTGCCCTTGTCTGCAGCAACTCTCAGATAAATACTGCATCATAAATTAAAATCATAGCACAACCGCCTGAAGAAGGTGCAGCGCTCCGAAAGCTACTGCTTCCAAATAAACCTGTTCGACTATAACCTGGTGTTGTGTGATTTTTAACTTTGTACACCCTAGTCCAACACCGGCACCTCCAAATCATCATAAATTTGTTCAGTTAAGCACTTAGCTGTGGGTACCTTTTCCCACTGACCATGGAAATATATCCTCTGGCTTGAAGTTTGAATGACAGGTTACTTATTTGGATTTCAAAATTAGAGGCATTATTTTTAAGTCAAATTCTACCTTAAACATTTGCTTTGACTAGTTGTTTGGCCCTGATCTTGCCGGATGCTTTAACATCATTTGTGGCGATATTCAAACTAGACAGCTTCCCCTCTTCTTTCTCAGAATAAATACAAACTATTCAGTTATACTGTTTTTAGACAAAATAATGAATACAAAATTCAACTCAGTTATCTTGTGTGTTGTAGCTCTGCTTGAAACAATCTCACTATAGCAGAGTTTAACATATCAAAACAGTGTTATTCATTTCAGATCTGATAAGCATTTGGCATTTTAACATTGCAAGCACATTCCAGTGGCATTTTCAGCCGATGTCTACAATATACAAATGTAGAAAGATACAATAGAAATACATTTAATGCTCCTTTTGTATCATTGTTTTTCTCAACCTCTGCAAAATTGTTCACTTGAACCTGTCTAATTATTCTCCTGGATCTCCCTAACAAAATGAACTCCTGGACCATAACCAATTACTCATAAGGAACCAAGTTGTCTTTACTAAAGGTGGATTAATACCCATTCAGTGCACATAACCCTGTTAACAACTCAATATGTAACTATTTTCCTATAAACTATGACATGCACATAGTACATCATGATTAAAGTACCAAAGCATAGCTGTAAAATACTGAGAAATCTAACTACCCAAGTGCCTTTGATTTATTACAAAGGACAGAGAATACTGACCCAATAACCTGAAAGCAACAGTACATGATTCAGAGCGATACAAGTAAGTGATTTACTACAATTTTTTTCTTTGATTAATTTTCACTTAGAGCACAACAGACAAGTTAATCATGCATTATTGAGCTTCACATATGGAATTCAAGGTTTTAAAAATGTTATTTATTGTGCAGATTAGTAATGAAGAAATGGAAGAGAGCCAGGCAGAAAAAAGTATGATCTTTAATACTCATAACAGCATATTCTAATTACAAGGAAATCATCAGCATAAAGCTACTCCTGACACTTGAGGAGTTGTACTACTATTATTAAAGATTTTATTTTAGCAACAGTGTGATAGCAGGAATTATCTTTTAAAAAATGGCTTATCCAGGAAGACAGAAATTCCACAAATGTGACAGTGGTCTTGAAAAAATTTAAGTAATCTGCACCATGATCACTACTAAAACATTACTGAAAGTTTCCCTTGGTGCAACTGGAGTCAAAATGTTTTGGGAGTTCAAGGCCTATTTTGGGGCACAAATAAAAATGTTCTGCACCAAACTATTGAATTCAGAGGTAAGACTGCCTCCAGCTGATCTACAACTGGCACCCAATTTATACTTTATGTACACTTTAGGTGCAGAATTACTTCAAAGTGTCACCGTTACATGGGGAAACACAGCAGGCATTTAACACACATCAAACTCCCACAACAAGAAAGTGACTCATCACAACAAAAACAAAATACAAATGAAATTAAAACAAGGTCATATTGTCTATTCCAAATATTCAGGTGGATGTTTAGGATCTATGGCACAATATAAAAAGTGGCATGCTTCGTGCCTTGACTAATGCAGCTTCCTCAATGAACACTATAAAAATAAACTAAATGGTCAATAAGCTTATTGTCATTTCTGGGCTCGTTTCAGGGTTTCTGCTATGCTAAGATAATGTCTGCCATATTTACTGTTATAACGAGACATAGAAATTCAAATTAACAAATTCTATGATTCCCTTAGAAATATTCCAACACATTGTTTTCGAATTTTTCATGGGATGTCAGTGTCACACCTGATGTCAACATTTATTGTCCACCCTAGTTCCTCAGAGGACCACCTTAAAGAGTCTACCACCTTATTCAGGGTCTGGAGTTACATGGAGGCCAGACTAGGTAAGGATGAAATATTTTCTATCCTAAAGAACATTAGTGAACCAGAGGTTATTGCAACATTGAATAGTGGTCACATGGGTATCATTAGGCTAGATAGAGTCATAGAGTCCTACAGCACTGAGATGGGCCCTTTGGCCCAAACAGGTCCATGCCGACCAAAATGTCTGTCCACACTAACCCCATTTCCCTGCACTCAGCCAACATCCTTCTAATCCTTTCCTATCCATGTATTTGTCCAAATGCCTTTTAAATGTTGTTAACGTACCTGCCTTAATCACTTCCGTTGGCAGCACATTCCATATGCATACCAATCTCTGTGTAAAAAAAGTTACCCCTCAGGTTCCCTTTTTATTCTTTCTCCTCTAACATTTAACCGATGCCCTCTCATCCTCGATTCCCTAACCCTGGGAAAAAGACTGAGTACATTCACCCTATCCATGCCTCTCATGATTGTATACACCTCTATACTCTAAAGAAAAAAGTCCTAGCTTGTTCAACCTCTCCCTATAACTCAGACCATCAAGTCCAGGCAACATTCTTGTAAATTTCTTTTGCACACTTTCCAGTTTAATAACACCCTTCCTATAACCAGATGACCAAAACTGAACATAATACTCAAAGTGCGGCCTCACCAACGTCCTTTATAACTGCAACATAAGTTTCCAACTTCTATACTTAATGCCCTGACTGAAAGCCAGTGTGCCAAAAGCCTTCTTCACTGCCCTGTCTACCTATGACTCCACTGTCACAGAACTGGGATCTGTTCCACTACTCCTTAAGCTTCTACTTTTCACCATGAAACTCCTACCTTGATTTGACTTTCCAAAATGACAGACCTCACACACATCTCTATTAAACTCTATCTGCCATTTCTCGCCGACTTTCCCAGCTGATGAAGATCCCGCGGCAATTTCTGATAACCTTCCTTACTATCCACAATAATACCTATTTTAGGATCATCAGCAAACTTACTAATCATGCTTTGTACATTATCATCCAAACCATTGATATAGATAACAAACAGTAATGGGCCCAGTACGAACCCCTGAGGCACTCCACTAGTCACAGACCTCCAGTCTGACAAGCATTCTTCCACTATTACCCTCTGTTTCCTACCATCAAGCCAATTTTACATTCAATTTGCCAGCTTGCCCTGGATTCCATGTGACTTAACCTTCCAGGGCAGCCTACCATTAGATTAGATTAGATTAGATTACATTAGATTAGATTACAGTGTGGAAACAGGCCCTTCGGCCCAACAAGTCCACACCGACCCGCCGAAGCGAAACCCACCCATACCCCTACATTTACCCCTTACCTAACACTGCGGGCAATTTAGTATGGCCAATTCACCTAACCTGCACATCTTTGGACTGTGGGAGGAAACCGGAGCACCCGGAGGAAACCCACGCAGACACGGGGAGAACGTGCAAACTCCACACAGTCAGTCGCCTGAGTCGGGAATTGAACCCGGGTCTCTGGCGCTGCGAGGCAGCAGTGCTAACCACTGTGCCACCGTGCCGCCCACCGTGCCGCTCCACCATGTGGAGCATTATCAAAGGACTTACTGAAATCCATATAAACTATGTCTACTGCCCTGCCCTCATCAACCTTCCTGGTCACTTCATCAATTAACTTTAACAAATTTGTGAGGCATGATCTCCCACTCACAAAGCCATGTTGACTACTCCTTGACTTTCCAAATGCATGTATACCTTATCCCTCTGAATATTCCTAAGTAACTTACCCAACACAGATGTTAAGCTTACTGGTCTATAGTTCTCAGGCTTTTCTTTGCAGGTCTTCTTGACTAGTGGCACAACATTCACTACCCTCCAATCTTCTAGGACCTCACCCCGTTGCTAATGATGATGCAAAAATATCAGCCAGGGGCCCTGCAATTTCTTCTCTAACCTCTTGCAGTTTTTTTGGATATATCTTGTCAGGACCAGGAGATTTATCCACCTTCATACATTGTAATACATCCAACACCTCCTCTATGTTATATGGACTGTCCCCAAGATATCATCACTAATATCCCCACATTCCCAAGTCTTCATATTTTTCTCCATAGTAAACACAGAAGAGAAATATTCATTGAGACCCTCGCCCATCTCCTGCGGTTCTCCACATACATGTCACTTTAAGGGGCTTTATTCCCTCTCTAGTATTTTTTTCCTTTAATATACTTAAAGTACCTCTTTGAATTCACCCTAATCTTCTCAGCCAAGGCTATCTCGTGCTTCCTTTTCCCCCTTCTCATTTCCTTCTTCAGTAAATTGCTGTATTTCCTGTACACCTCCAGAGATTCCCTTGATCCCAGCTGTCTGTACCTGAGCCATACTTTCTTCTTTTTTCTGGTTAAAGAACCAATATCTCTTGTCACCCAGGGTGCCCTATTCCTACCAATCTTACCTTTCAGCCTCACAGGAACAGGTTTTGAACTCTGCCTATCTTGCTTTTAAAGGCCTCCCACTTGCCAGAGGTCCCTTTGTTTGCAAACAAACTACTCCAATCAACCTCAGCAAGCTCTTATCTAATTCCATCAATTTTCGCTGTGCCCCAATTTTTAGACCAGTTTGGTCCCTCTCCATAACTATTTTAAAATTAATAGAACTATGATCACTGGTCCCAAAGTGCTCCCCCACTGTCACCTCCGTCACCTGTCCCACTGTATTTCCCAAGAGTCGGTCGAGTTTTGCCCTCTCCTGAGTAGGACCCTCTATATATGCTTGAGGAAACTTTCCTGAATGCATTTAAAAAAATTCCACCTCATTTAAGCCCTTAACGCTCTGGCAAATTATCCCAGTTTTTAAAAAAATTGTACTCAAATTTCAACATTTGTTATGGTGGGATTTGAACCCATGTCCACAGGACATTAGTTTGTGGTTCGTCCAGATGATACTAAAATAGGTGGGGAAGTAAATTGTAATGAAGAAATAAGAAATTTACAAATGAATATGGATAGAATTGGGGAATGGGCTGAAATCTGGTAGACACATTTAATGTGGATAAATGTGAGGTTATCAATTTTGGTCAGAGGAATACAAAGGCAACATATGATCTAAATGGAAAGAAACTTCAAAGTGCTTCAGTAAAGAGGGATCTGGATGCCCTTGTGTATGAATCACAGAAGACTAGTAGGCAGGTACAGCGGGTAATAATGAAAAGAAATTGAATTTTGGTATTTATTGAGAAAGGAATAGAGGGTACAAATCAGTGAAATCACATCTGGAGTACTGTGTGCAGTTTTGATCCCTTTAGTGGAGGAGGGATGCAGTCATATTGGAAGCAGTTCAGAGGAGATTTACTAAATTGATTCGAGAGAGGAGGGGTTTGTCTTATAAAGAGAGTTTGAGCAGTTTAGGCCTGTACTCTCTGGAGTTCAGGAAAATGACAGGAAACCTAATTGACATATATACCATGCTAAAAGGGATTGACAAAGTAGGTACAGAAAGGATGTTTCCTCATATGGGGCAATCTAGATTGAGGGGCAGTTTTAGGATAAGGGGCAGCAGATTTAAAACAAATGAGGAGAAATGGCATTCACTATCCCAGAGTGTGCTGGATTCTGGAACATTGGGTAAATTTAAGGAGGAGACAGACAAATGTTTAATTTGTTAACGGGTTTATGCTGAGTGGGCAGTAAAGTGGAGATGAGCCATGATTGCATTGAATGGCAGGACAGATTTGAGGGGTTGAATTGCCTAGTCCTGCTCCCAGTTCTTATGTTCTCTTACTACGACCTCTCCAATTGTGACAATGTAGCATATAAGTCTTTCACTGTATAACAACAAGAAATGATGCAAGTTTCTTCCTAATAGTTTGAGTGACAGCACCAAATTGCTCACAAATGTTACTAAGCATCTAAGTATACTTTAGGGAAACACAAATGGCTATTATGCTAACGTGTGGTTAGTAACTTAGTTTAGTTCTAAAATATTCAAGCTAATTACGGCAATAAATCTTAATATTGCAATTGACATTAATAAATAAAGATTTCCT
This sequence comes from Chiloscyllium plagiosum, assembly GCF_004010195.1. Classification (NCBI taxonomy): domain Eukaryota; kingdom Metazoa; phylum Chordata; class Chondrichthyes; order Orectolobiformes; family Hemiscylliidae; genus Chiloscyllium; species Chiloscyllium plagiosum. Next base: position 41,751,123 of record NC_057731.1, on the reverse strand, counting down.
GACTGTAACTGCTTGTGTGAACAGGAAAAGCCATGTTTCAGATGATACAAACTCAAACACAGAAGGGCCACAAATGTTCAAGCTGGCTCTAAATGAATAGTTAGGATTTTTTTCGAGTGGTACAGCATCCATCCAGGCATTTAGCAGGTCTAATTTCACACTTGACTTGCCTTACAGTGCCTAGGAGATTACTTTTAAATTGCTCTCCGTTTTCTAGTGATAGATTGGGGACAGCATTGTGTTTATTGGAAAAGGCTGCAGACACTGCTGCAGCATTGCGATAACATAGAAATTGGTATTGAACTCAGAGAGATCCCACTTAACCTTGTGATCTCAGCTCAAAGAGCACTGCATCTTATCCTTGCAACCCAACTGATGATTAATAGTTTGGAACAGCCAAAGGGTCTTAAAGCTTAATACATTTTGAATATAAAACTGTAGATGTGTAATGAAGTTGTACTTTGCAAAAAACATTCCTTTGTTCTTTAAAGAATTCACATTTGCATTGCATTTCATTGTATCTCAGAAATATTTTCAAGCATTTCACATATAATAATAAAAAAATCACTTATTTAGCACCTTTCATAACCTAAAGTGTTCTAAGTATTTGGTCATAATTGCAAATCAGGAAATGTAAGCTAAATCAGCTATTTGGCACAACAAGCTCCACAAACAGCAATGTTACAATGATCAAATATGATTTTCTGATGTTGATTGAGGAATAAATATTAGCCAAGACATTGTGGAGAACACTCCTGGCTTTCTTGAAATTGCACCATCAGGTATTTCACATAGAATAAAGAGGACAGACAGGTCCCTCTGACAAGGCAAAAGTGAAGACTGCAGATGCTGGAAACCAGAGTCTAGATTAGAGTGGTGCTGGAAAAGCACACAGATCAGGCAGACAATGCAGCATCCTTCAATTCTGTACTAGATATGTCAGCATTAAACATTGTGCTCAACAAATGCTGAAGTAAAACATTAACAAACACCAATAGATTTAGAGGCAAGTGTGTTTTCAACAGAGCCACAGCTGACACGTTATTTATACTTCATATACATATTATTTACAGAAGGGCTTCAAAGTACAGCTGTTATGTGGGGAATCACATCAATCATTCTGCACTCAAACTACCACAACAAGTTAAAGTTGAATTACTGGTTTAAGCAGATTTTACTGGTATTTGTTGTAGGTTGAATACCTGTCAGGACAAGGGAAGCAACTCCAACTCTGCTTTAAATACTGTAACACCAGAAACGTTAAAACAGATGAGCATGGCATCTGTTTTAACATAAGGACACACAAGGGTAGATATCAACAGATGTATACACATGCTGATTTTTTTCCCTAAGAGGTAAGTATCTGGAATTCCCTTTCCCAAAGGGTAGTGGATGTAGAATGTTCAATATTTTTATGGTAAAGATAGATAGATTCTTGATAACAGGGGAATGAAAGGTTATCCAGGACATGAAGGAATGTAGGGTTGAGATTAAAATCAGAGGAGCATGAATCTTATTGAATGATGGATCAGAATCGAACGGCCGAGTGACCTGCTCTTGTTTCTTGTTTATACATTTACTGGTTTGGTACTGCACACCACTAAGAATCCCAAGTGTGTTCTGTGTTGTCTGATCACGTATAGTAGAGGCCCTATAGTAGACACTGGCAACACACAGAAAAGAACACAAGTCAAAGCTCTTCTCCCTGTTAATTAGTGAACATGGTTTAAGATGAACAATAGGAAGTTGGGCTCCGCTTTTAGTCTCTTACCTAAAACCTGGATACTAGAGCAAGCAAGTAACAAAGTTGTACAGTCTTGGTTCTGCTTCCTGGTCAACTGTAGGACTGTACATCAGCATAAATCAACTCTTTAAGGCCAGAGGGAAGTGGGAACTTAAGGAAAAGCAATCCTACAGAATCAGCACAATAAGACCTCTTTTATCTGCCATAATAGCCTCATGCAGCAACATCCTGGACACCGGACAGTAAATGCATCATCCAAATTTAAAGGGGAAGTAATCTTTTTAGGGCTGTGGGGATGATTTAAGTCAGAAAGGAGACAATTGGTGTAACAAGTGAAGCCATACCCTGTACAAGGTGTTAAAATTAAGAACGATACATCACAGTAGGAAACTATTCAATGCATTACGCATTTGGAAAAATTCACCAATTCATTTCAACCCTTCTCAATTCCTCAAAGCCCTGTAATTATATTTCCTTTTCAAGTATTTATCCAATTCTCTTTTGTATGTTACTACAGAATCTGCTGCCACAAACATCAATTTGTTCCTGATCACCACACTCATAACCTCATGAAACTTCAATTGAAGAGCATAACCCTTTCCTTCTGACATATATCACTGGTTCCTACACAGCGCCCATTCAGGCAGGTATCCTTCTCAAAATCTTTCACAATGTCTCAAAGATAGCCTTCACCCTGGCACCAGGCACCATTTGAGTTAGTGCTCTCAGAAACGTCTATCCATCAATCCTCCAACAGCTCAATGACCATTTTTTCCCTACAATTTGATGTGCTCCCCAGTTGGTTGCCCCGTTCTGCCATTATTGTTCTTCTGACTGTGTAAAGCTGAAATAGAGCCACAGAGCTTCACAGCCCAGAAACAGACCTTTTGGTTGAACTTATCCATACCGAATAGATATCCTAAATTAATCTAGTCCCACTTGTCAGCATTTGGCCCATATCCCTCTAAATTCTTCCAATTCATACACCCATCCAGATGCCTTTTAAACGTATCAGCCTCCACCACTTCATCTGGCTGTTCATTCCACACTCACATCACCCTCTGCCTGAAAAACTTGCCTCTTAGTTCCCTTTTAAATCTTTCCCCTCTCACCTTAAACCTAAACCCTCTAGTTTGGACTCCGCCACTCCAGGGAAAAGGCCTTGTCTATTTACCCTATTCATGCTCCTCATGATTTTATAAACCTCTATAAGGTTACCCCTCAGCCTCCAACGCTGTAGGGAAAATAGCCCCATCCCCAAAGGTTGTCATCAGTATTCAGTGCTAGAAACTGGTTTCAACGTGTTACACTCTCAGAGGACTCTTGCTCTTTCTGCTTATTTATATCTTGCCAAATTGCCACCCACTCACTATTCTCCTGAATTCTCTGCAGCTGCAGGATGATCAACTCCTGAAGAGTGTGCTTCAGGGAATTCTCAACCTCCTACATATCCTTCAGTGACTGCAACCACTCCTTAAACTTAGGAACCAGAATTCAATTTGAGGTAGATCTTTTATTTGTGGTTACTTCAGACAGACAAATCATTTTGGATTTTCCACATGATGGACAAGAGTTCTTAGCTGACCCATCATTTTGTGTAATAATCAACCTACCTAGACAACATATACTTTTAGTTTAATATGTCCTTAGACTTGCATATTTTTATCCAGTAACATACTATATGAACTACTTACAAGTCAATTCCTTCTTTCATCAAATTCTCATTGTCACTTCATCTAGCAGATAATCCTGGCTCCGTTGTCCATCAAACTTCAAGCAGTCAATTGAGAAAGTAGATAATATACAATTGAAATTCAATTATAAGTTCCCTGACATGAAACATGAAACGACATCGTTCCCTGATTTTTTTGACTAGTTGATGCTATTAGTATAGCAATCATTGTTGCAACACAACTGGCACATTTTCAAGTCTTCTGTCCAACACTTTTTTTCAAATGTTTGCTGTTCACTACTGACATGAGGTTCATGTTGACATCTGACTGGTTGACAGTAATGACATGATTGATAAGGTGATATGAAATTATAATAATCGTCAACTTCATTACTGGTGCACCCCTTCTTGTATTTAATTCATTTATAGGATGTGGGCATTGCTGGCTGGGTCAACACTTATTGCCATTGTGATATAATGACAATTTGTAATGGGTATAGTAGTAAATCCTACCTAGCTGGTTTTCAATGCTCCCATTAATTTCAAAATTTTTACATCTGCTAAAGATCTTTCAGTGATTTAAGTCAAGCCTTCCAAAACCTCCCCTAGATCTTCAACCCAGCATGTGCCCTCTCCCACAGCTCAGAAATACTATGTATCCTTCACCTTTGTGGAAAGGCTTCAAACCAACGCAGGCCAACATTCTGAAATTCACCTCTGAAACTCCTTGTCTTGCTGTTTCAATCAGCCCCTTCAAATCTCTCCTCAAATTTCGTCTTCCCAATTTCTATTTCATAGCCAATCTGCTTTGTAAAACATCCAAAGATATTCTGTAACAAGAAGTTGGTGCCAGCTTTTGTTCCTCCTGTTAATTAACTTCACTGAACTTATCAATGTTCCTTCCATACAAGATTATGCTATTAGGTTTATAAAGGAGCACATAATGTTCCGGAAGTATCAAAGACAGCATCACAAACTTGCTTCTAAGTTAAAAATTATATTTACATAAAGATCAGGAAAGTCAGATAGTTTTAAACAAAATAAAATCTCAAACAGTGATTTGGGGCTCCAATGACAATTGGATTTATACTTTAAAATTATGAGCCCACTGCATATTTTAAGTACTTCAACTTCAGGAAAAGTGCTGGATAAGAAATTAAACTACAGTAACCTTTTGCTGGTATTACCTGAATTGAGTTACACCAACCCTTGGTAACTGACTTATCATTGGTTCTTTCTCCCAATGGATAACTATCTGGCTTACCACCAAAACTCAGTTTTTAAAAGTTAAACATTCTTGTATTTGCTCTGTTAACATTGAGCAAACCACTACAATGACTTTATCTGTTCTGTTTTATTTTAGTTCAACGCACCAAGATGTGAATATTTGAAAGTTAGTTATCAAAAGTTAATTGGATTGCTTTGCAATTTGTAGAACTAGACTGATTTCTAAGCAGGTCATTATACGATGTAAACATTTTACAAGTTAGGTCACCCTAACTTCTGAATGACCTGGCTATAGCAGGAGGGTGGTGGAAGCAGATTCAATAGTAACTTTCAAAATAGAATTGGATATATACTTGAAAACCTACCATCTGCAGTGCAAAAAGGAAAGAAGAGGACACTAGAAGCAACTGAGTGACTCTTTCAAAACATAAGCACAATAGGCCTAAATGGACTTCTCTGCTGTAGGATTCTGTGATTCTAAGGCCTACTGTACAGTACAATGTGTACTCTGCCTTAACAAAAAGATCAAGTATTCATTTGAAGGGAAGGATAATAATCTTGCACTCCAAAAACACAATCAAGAGAACTTACTAGAGAGTACTTAAAGGAGAAAGTGAAGACTGCAGGTGCTGGAGATCAGAGTCGAGAGTGTGGTGCTGGAAAAGCATAGCAGGTCAGGCAGCACCCGAAGAGCAGGAGAATCGACGTTTCGGGCATAAGCCCTTCATCAGATTTCCCTTCTACCCCTCTTTTGTTAAAATACTCCTCAAAACTTACCATGCTGACCATGGCTGAGTGACAGAAAAGCTTTCTTTCTCATTTCTCTGTTGCTCTTGCTCGTTGGGTTGTTTTATGACAATAAATAGAGGTGCTGTGTAAAAGTAAGTTGCTGGATACTGGGGAAAGCAGCAATAGCTAAAGCCCTGCTTCAAGCCTGATGAAGGGCTTATGCCCAAAACGTCGGTTCTCCTGCTCCTTGGATGCTGCCTGACCTGCAGCGCTTTTCCAGCACCACATTCTCGATTCAGATATTATCAAAGTACTTTAATTGCATCTTAGCAGCCCGACAGAACTTAACATATGCATATTAAGAAGGCTGATAATGTTATCCTCCCTGAGTTTCAATTAATCAGTTAGCTCGTTTTCTGATTTGCTCGTGTCTGCCTTTTTTAACAAACATGTTCTTTTCTGATTCAGAACCATCCTTATCGGTCTTTCTATTTTTACTACTACTTCGGAAACCCCCATCCTGCCTCTCTACTACTTTAAAGGCTCCCAAAAGAGATTTGGCAGATGAATAATATATAATTTGAAATAACTATTAATTGCATTTTTAAATGCAAAATCGAAGAAATCATAACTGCATTCAACAATGTACAAAGGTGATAAATTTCGATAATGTTGAAGATTTTAAGTTTTATTCTTCCCCATTTCAACACAGCTGACAATTAAGGCTTGCAAGTTAATTCTGAAATAGGAAACTTTGTAAAACTTTACCACTATGGATAGGACACAGATGAGGATCCCACTTGCAATGGAATAAATTGCCGACTATTGGTATTAGAATAAAACAAACGGGAAAAAAATTGACAATTGAAATTCAAAGGAGAAAACAGCAGACAAATTAGAAAGGTAGTGCAACTCAGCTCAGTTCATCCAAAAATCACAGATCTAAATCTTTGTTAATAGATTGCAGGGCTTCAACTTTTGCTGTTTTCCCCAGCATCCAACAACTCATATTTACACAGCACCTTTATTTACTGTAATAAAACAACCCAACTAGCAAGAGCAACAAAGAAATGAGAACAAAAGCTTTTCTGTCACCCAGCCATGGTCAGCACGGTAAGTTTTGAGGAGTATTTTAACAAAAGAGAGGTAGAAAGGAAATTCCAAAACAAGGATCAAAGCAGCTGAAGGCACAGCCACCAATACAGAGGAACCCTGATTATCCGAACATCGATTATCAGAATTTTGGATTATCCGAACAAGACCGCAAGGTCCCGATGCTTAGCTAAACAGTGTTATCAGGCATTTGATTATCCAAACAAAATACTCCCCGCCCGTATCGTTCGGATAATCAAGGTTCCTCTGTAATGGAATAGTGAAAATTAGACATGTGAAAGAAACTAGAATCAGAGGAGCACAAAGATTTCAAAAGCTTTTCGGACTAAAGGGTTACATGGACAGTAAAGGATCAGCTCACGGAGGGATACAGAAACTGAGACAATGGTTCCATTAAAACTGAAGGGGTGAATAAGATAATAAATTCCAATAATTGCCAAAACTCTCTAATTTTAATCTTAAACTCATCTTTTTGTTAATCTGATTCTCCTGTCAGTCGTTTTATTTGAAGCGGCACTTCTCTATTACCTTCAATTCCTCTGCATTCGGTCCTTTGATGGATGAAAGTGTCTCAGCTTCTTCACTCCTTACAACTCAGTCCTGAACTAAAGAGTCAGTCTCCTCTCTCATCATGTCCTTGGTCTGAAGTTTCTTCTTTTTTATCTTGGTTGTGCAGAATGAGACACAATACGCAAGATATGTTTCAAACTAGGGCACTATGCTGTTCAAACATGATTGCTTCCAATACATTGTCCACAAACTGTTGGCTATTTGGTGTACTATTCTATTTGATTTGTTAATTGTTTTATGATAAGTATGAATTTTATAAATACACATATAACCAATGCTTCATATTTTTGTGTTAAGGCAATGAAACCTGATAACACATTACTGCATCTTAAAATCTATTTAAAAGTATTCCACCTGTTATGAAAATTCTACAAGACAAATATTTAACACAGAAAGTGACAACGTAACAAATCCTGTCACACAGTAAGCTGAAAAGGAGTTCAAACTGAATCTTTGCCCCTCCATTTACCACTTTCCTTGCTTTAACACTTGGTCCCGGGCAGGACAAAGAGAAGCGTTTTGGGTCTGGTGCCCCTTCCTCAGATCTGAGGAAGGGGCACCAGACCTGAAATGTTAACTCTGATTTCTCTTCCAGATGCTGCCAGACTTGCTGAGCTTTTCCAGCAACTTTTGGTTTTGTTTCTGATTTACAGCATCTGGAGTTCTTCCAGTTTTTATTTAGGATAAAGTGAAGCTAGTTTGCTTCTGACCGCTTTAAACAAAGATGACAGTTGAAGCACAAAGTATCAACTAGTGAACTGGCACAAGTAATTAATTAGTAAAATAAATCACCTTACAAAATGCTTGAATCTGAACACCTTATACAAACGACGGTTTACAAAATTCTAATATTTACAGCATTCTTCGGAAGCTGTCAACTGTCTCCTAATACCCTGTTTGGTACCTGTGACAATTTCTTGGAAACAGGTAAGTAAGGCACAGCGACATTCACAGTGTTTTCCTTCCACCTTCTTTCAGAGCAAATTGTCAGAGTGAGAGATGTGGAAGATTGCCAACATGTGACCAGATTGACAATGCTACCGTTATTATACATTAGCCTGTGCAAACATTGGAGGGAGCTGCAAATGAAGAAACTTAATTCATTTATTGTGGCAAAAACAAAAGTGAAAAACATGACCCTTGCCATAGAAGAGCTGGTTTGGTCATCTGGGCGCAAGAGCTGCTGTGGGACTACTCTCCTGTGATTCAGATTGCATAATAGCCAAAGGAAAAGTGTCTGTTAGCTCCAATCTTGCAACTCCTTAGCCCAATGGATTGACACACTTGCTCAGCCAGCAGATTGAAAAGCCAATTTCACACAGCTATAGATAGAGACTCTGCCCCTTTCTCAAGGAATGCAGAGAACACCAGGACCATCATGGGCATAATTTCCATTTAAGTTTAGTACATGTGTTTAGGAGATAGGGAAGGATCCTTTGATACAAAGTTATAATATAAAGTTTTCACTGGTCTCTGTGCTATTGGAAAGATGTTGTGAAACTTGAAAGGGTTCAGAAAAAATTTACAAGAATGTTGCCAGGGTTTGAGGGTTTGAGCTTATAGGGAGAAGCTGACTAGACTGGGGTTACCTTCCCTGGAGCCTTGGAGACTGAGGGGTGACCTTACAGAGGTTTATAAAATGATGTGGAGTATTGATAAGGTGAATAGACAAGGTCTTTTCCCCAGGATTGGGCATGTCCAAACCTAGAGGGCATAGGTTTAAGGTGAGAGGGGAAAATTTTAAAAGAAACCTAAGGGCCAACTTTTTCATGCCCAGGATGGTTTATGTATGGGATGAGCAGCCAGAGGAAGTAGTGGAGGCTGGTACAATTATAACATTTAAAAGGCAACTGGGTGGTTATATTAATAGGAAGAGTTTAGAGGGGTATGGGCTAAATGCTGGCAAAGGGGACTAGATTTATTCAGGATATCTGGTTAGCATGGATGAGTTGGACCAAAGGGTCTGTTTCCATGCTATATATTTCTATGACTCTAAGACAATGACACCTATTAATTCTACTAGAATTTACTTCTAGATTAATGCACTGATCTCAGCATCCAGGGAACCATGATAAACAATGCAGGTTTACGAGTAAAACATCCGCATGCATTCAGGTCTAAAATCCTAAATGGACATGTCAAGACTGATAAAGATGTAACAAACTTCTTAAACAGTTTTCGCCCAAGAAATCATCAAGGTGGAAGGTTGACTCTCTGAGCAAGGTGACAACGTCACAGTATGTCTTAATTTAGATACTGAATCAGGATGTATTTTTTGTTTTCCTGTTTTCCGAAGATCTCATTGCTTTTGGTGGGACAATGCACACTGCTGAGACCCATAAATAATGAAGATACATTTCAGTATTTATCCAACCCCTATGACTCAGCAGGCAAAGCATAATTTCATTTCTAAACTTTGCTTCCTATCCCACGTCCCTCACATCACCAAAACTACTAATTTCCACATCTACAAAATGCCTACCTCAGCCCCCATGCCATAACCCGCATGTGTGCTTTCCACTTCCAGTTTTGATTATTCTAACATAGTTGCATCTGGATCTCTTATCTGTATTCGGTGAATTCCACCAGGTCCAAATTGTAACTGTCCTGCATTCAAAGATTTAAAGCTCTCACCTTCAAATTTCTCCTTCCAAAATTCTCATGCTCTATTTGAATAAAAGCAAGTTAATACAATGTTACATGGGACTGTGATGCTTTTGGATCACGGTCTCAGTTTTAGTTTTTCTGACTTCTGCACTCAGGCAAGAGAGGAGAAAAACAGGGCTAAAGGCGCATCTTGCTGCCAATATGCTTGCTAATTTATAAGCATTTAAGGATGTGAGGTAAGTATAGGATTGTCAGATACACCAGCAGTCTGACATCCCAGCCTCTGCAGTCCTCATTATCTCCAACTAAAGGATAACCAACTGAGTGAGGGTCAGCTGACACCCTTCTTCATCATTTGACACTTGGATGTGAAGAAACCATTGTTTAAAAAAACGTGAATTACACAGAAATCATTTTATCTTTGAAGACTGAGGTAATTTTACAGCTTTTCAGTGATTCAACCCAAAACAGATATGGTCAACAGCAGACTGCACAATGAAATAACCTCTGTTCAGCATTTAATCTTCTTTTGCTGACCAGGTAATTCACTGAAAGAGTTTGCTGCAGAGTACTGCAGGATCTTGACTTTGCTGAATGAACAGAGGTAGTACCAAGTCCTGCAATGTCACTGGGAGACAGGAGTTTCATTACAGAATCACGTGCAAAATTGAACGTCGGAAAATCATAACTTTGCAAAATGGACAAACTATAAAATTAACAGTCATGCTTTAAATTTGCTTCTCATGAATATGACAATGTTACTTTCTCGTTATTTCCTCATTTTTGAACTTTCTCTTCAGATGTCACTTGGCATTACTAAAATACAGTTCCATGGAAAACAGCTTGCATGAAACGTATTGGTATTCGTTCACCAAAATCCTGCATGTGAATTGGCTGTTCAATCATGGAGCTAATCACAGCTAAGTTTCATCCCATTCTTACCAGCATCCACAAAGAATATCTAGTATGGGGAGTAGTTGACAGTGAGAACCATTCTCTGCCCTCATATCGGTATGTTGCTGCATCCTTTAAGATCACTTTGGCTCAGATTGAATCTAACACTTTCCTGTTCTGTATCAATTCATGATGGCAGGCATACATCAACTCAACCATCCATTCAGCAAGTTCAAGGCAACCACACATGAAGGAAGAGCTAATGATGAGTCCTTCAATGACTTTGCTCTATGTACTTACTCAGTAGTACAGCCTGATGTTAGTTTTAAGACCTCTGACCTCCCAATCAATGCTGACAACTTCAAGACATAAGAAAAGCCAATATGAGAGTAAATTTCTAAATTTTAAACATCAAAACTAGTAATCTTGTACCACTGTTATTCAAATACTGGTTCAAACCAGGTTCTGCTTACTTAATACCTGCACCACAAACAAATTCAACAATATTTGATACTCCAGAAAAAGGTGGATCTTTAAAGTCCCAGACCTCACAGATCTTTATCAGGGCAAGTAATTAAGGCAGCGTGAATAATTTATTTTGGAAGTGTGGGAGATGCATGCGAGAAACCAGACTAATCAAGCATCAGGCTGGCCTCTGGAGGCTGACCACAAGTTTACTTCATCAGCTATTTATTAACATGTGTTGACAACTGGCACTGGTGCAAAAACATAGCTCGTATTGTCAATTCAAACAATACCAGATTCAGTGTATTAGAGATATTCAGTAATATTTAATTGAAGGTCACTACCATGAAGGTGGAACTGGCTGGAGTTGCTCTCTTGCATCTTTATAACCAATTCTTTCGCACCCAATTCATGCTTACAAACACATATTCCAAACTGAAAACTCAGAATGCAAACCATTTGATACAAAGTGGGAAAGAAAAGGTAAATTAAAATAGTATTGCAGAATACAATCATAAATTCTATGTAAAGTCCCTCCTTCCTGCTCTGGTAAATAATCCAATCATATCATAAAGTTGATTCACCAAGGAACCAGGGGGAAAAAAATTGACCGACCATGCTGTGTAGAATTTCCAGAACATTTACACAAGGATCGGTGCTGGGTCCACTTATTTTCATCATTTATAGAAATGATTTGGATGTGAGCATTAGAGATATAGTTAATAAGTTTGCAAATGACACCAAAATTGGAGATATAGTGGACAGCGAAGAAGGTTACCTCAGATTACAATAAGACCTTGATCAGATGGGCCAGTGGGCTGAGAAGTGGCAGATGCAGTTTAATTCAGATAACTGTGAGATGCAGCATTTTGGGAAAGGGAATCTTAGCAGGACTTATACGCTCAATGGTAAGGTCCTAATGGAAGTGTTGCTGAACAAAGAACAAGAGCAGGTTCAAAACTCCTTGAAGGTGGAGTCGCAGGTAGATATGATAGTGAGGAAGGCGTTTGGTATGCTTTCCTTTATTGGTCACAGTATTGAGTATGGGAGGTGGGAGGTCATGTTGTGGCTGTACAGGACGTTGGTTTGGCCACTGTTGAAATATTGCGTGCAATTCTGGTCTCCTTCCTATCAGAAAGACGTTAAGAGACTTGAAAGGGTTCAGAGAAGATTTACAAGGATGTTGCCAGGGGTGGAGGATTTGAGCTATAGTGAGAGGCTAAACAGGCTGGGGCTGTTTTCCTTGGAGCGTCGGAGGCTGAGGGGTGACCTTATAGAGGTTTATAAAATCATGAGGGGCATGGATAGGATAAATCAACAAAATCTTTTCCCTGGGGTTGGGGGGTCCAGAACTAGAGGGCATAGGTTTAGGGTGAGAGGGGAAAGATATAAAAGAGACCTAAGGGGCAACTTTTTCACGCACATGTTGTAACGTGTATGGAATGAGCTGCCAGAGGATGTGGTGGAGGCTAGTACGATTGCAACATTTAAAAGGCATTTGGATGGGTATATGAGTAGGAAGGGTATGGAGGGATATGGGCCGGGTGCTGGCAGGTGGGACTAAATTAGGTTGGGATGTCTGGTCAGCATGGACGAGTTGGACCAAAGGGTCTGTTTCCATGCTGTACTCCTCTGTGACTCTACTCTTCTGGCATCCCTCTTTCAGATATGCAAAGGGAGTATAACATCATGGGAAACGTTTTTAAGAAAGTAATTAATAGTATCCACATGTTGTTGCACATATAAATTTAATTTTGATATTTCTTCTCAGCCTTGAGATGTAACTAACAGCTAGAAAAATTCCTGCAAACATCTTTCTTGACCAAACACAGAACAAGATGAAACCTGGAATGTCCCTGGTCTGACCACCTCAAATAATCAAGATGTAGAGTCTCAGTTGGCTGTTCAACCATGGGGCTAATTACAGGGGAGCTGTAATTCAATCCCTGCCAGCATCCACAAAGAAAAACAGTTATCAGGGAAACTAATGCAAAGATCTGTTTTCTCAATTCAGCAAGGGAACTTCTTATTGTCAAATAATGACGTCTGATCAGAATGAGAACAAAGTTCAAGCTGTCAAGCCCATTTCCACTCAAATGACTAAGTGTAAAAATAAACCTCCGAGAACTGCCTGGTATCAATTTGTACCCCTTCAGGTGTGGTCATTGCCAATCTTTGTGCTTCATGGGTCCTTGGGTCTCCATTTACAATCTGTCAATGAAATACTAAGTACATTGCTGTTTGGTGCCTTTCATTAGCTATTCCACAATTGCAGGCACAAGTAATCCAATTAGGAAGCAGGCTTATGACACATTTAATCCGGATGATAATACTCTTCCCAGTACTTAATCTTGAGAAAAGTGACATTTACAGATGACCGTTTTATGAGGAAATTCAGAAACATAGTCACCAATTACCTAAAGTGATGGGATAAAACTCCAGATCTGATATAATGATTGAACATAACCATCCAAAATCTGCAAATCCCGATTTACAGGTTGGAATCACAAAGCTCTATGGATTATTGGATCCACTATCATTCCATTATTATTCTTATGAACTTTAGTCCCATCTTTTACCTTTTCTCCTGAAGGCAGCCCCTAGCTGCTGGGACACAGTTCTATTGGTTCACCCAAATTTTTTTTGCTCCTGTGTGGCATGATGGGGTGACCTTGCAGGGGTAACAAAGATGACCGACTCAGAAGATAGCCACACCTTCCCAGCAGTAATAAACTGCTAAGATCCTGGCCTGTTGTTGTACAAATCAACATCTGTACTCCTTCTAACAACCACACTCCCAGAACAAATCAACTAACAACAAGGAAAGGGAAACAACCATAGTATAACCTTGGTGACCTAGGTAAACTCACAAAGATTCGCTGTCCTGTATTCTTTATTCGGAGAGATTCAGACTATGCAGATTTAGTATCTTCAGGCTTCATACCATCACTGAACTCTCAGTGTGAATGCGCTACAAACCAGATATTGAGCTTTCATTTTATGCAATAATCAAAGCAGCCATTGTAGTATACTGGAGGAGGAGATCCGGATCAAACTGCACGGGACTGAAAAAGCTTTCAAAATAATTGAGAAGCAGATTATTTGCACTGGAAAGCTAATGCACTCATAAGTAAAGGATCTGTTGATGTAAACTAACTACAAACTTCTGGTAACTCTTGTGTTACCTTTTATATTCTAAGTTAACCTTTCAGTTACAAATAGGTTAGTTGCAACAGCAACTCTAATGATCCTAAGAATTGGGTCAGGGAGAATTATAGTTTCACTGTGGCTTAAATTGGTCTTACTCTCCAAAGTTAATTCAATCAAAACTTTCTCTAACATGAACTGAATCACGCCCGAAAAAGAAAGCACATTCCAGGAAGTTACCTTAGAAAGTCTTACATCAAACTTTATAAGGAAACATAACATTTCAAGTACAGAATTGCCAACATCCAACTCTCAGTGGCAGCTTTTAATCAGCATTTTCTTATCCTCAAGAATAATTTTTAAATCATATACAACTTCCTCCACCTTCAAAAGTCTTCTACAAACCTACCCCTTCAATTAATCTTTTCTCACTTACTTAAACTTTTCCTTCAAATCCTCCTTGATGTCTATTGTCCTGGAAATTTCACACTTGCAGCATTTTCAATTTCTTTCTTGTATTACATTTCTGTCAAACTATAATACAGTCACATGCAGTGACAACAAACATAAGGTCATCGTAGTAATATAAAGCCCTCGCTTATTTATATATAAATGCATTTTAAAACCTCAAGCAAGCACATTTGGAGTGGAGCAGGTTTCCAACCTTCACAATGACCCATCTGAGCCAAGTGAAAGGATCACTGCCACAAAAACACACGTCAGCACAGACTCACAACCGCTTAATTGGATAGAACTGTCCTTTTGTTGTGGAACGCAAACAGGATGCAGGTCGACTGATGAATGAATCTTATTCTCAATGCCAGTTAAAGCTTACGCACAGATGTTGACTGTCAGGGTAAGTCTTTTCCAAAGGTACAATTGACAGAAAGGAAATGTATCTCCATGGAAAAGCATTCAGAAAACCTTTGCCTGTCCTTTTTCAAATATGCATTGATATAAATATAAAGAAAATACTGTAGTTGCTGGAAATCTGAAATAAAAACAACGCTGGAAATACTCAGCAGATTTGGTAGCGTATATGAAGAGAAGGACAATGTTAATACTTCAAGACAAATATAATTTATCTTCAGCATTGAATAGTCATATTCTATTCAAAATGTTGACTATGCTTTTCTCTCCTCAGACGCTGCCAAATCTACTAACAAAAATAACCCCATTTTTCCTGACAGCAGCTTTTGGTGATGGTTCCTTTATTACTACTCACAACTCACTGCGGCTCATCTTTTATTCCATTAAATGCCTTTTGCTTTATGCTAACATCCATTTTGTCATGTAATCACTCCTGCATTCCATCCTACCATAGGTCCTCCCATCAGCCTACAATGTTTAAGGTGCTTAAAATCTTTTACAACTCCAATGTTTTCCAATTCCAAGAGAAGGTTGTTGATCTTGCAAGAGCTGCATCTGTGGGCCATTTCTAAATGCCTTTCAGAAAGTGATGGTGAACTTCGTGCTTAAACCGCTGCAGCCTTTAGGGGGTGGGTACATCCACACCGTTGTTTCAGAGTTCCAGGCTTTTGACCCAGCCACAATGAAGGAACGAGAATATAATTCCAAAGTCAGTCTGGTCTCTGGCTTGAAGAGAACTTTCAGATGGTGGTGTTCCAAAGTATCAGCTGCCCATGTCCTTCCAGATGGGAAAGAACTTTGGTTTGGAAGTTAGCGAGGCAATGGCCTGATTACATTATTATTGGATTATTAGTCCAGAGACCCAGGTAATGTTCTCAGGACTTGGGCTTGAATCCCACCGTGGCACATGGTGGAATTTGAATTCAATACGAATCTGGAATTGAAAGTCTAATTAACTTGTTGTCAATTGTCAGAAAAACCCATCTGGTTCACCAATGTTATTTAGGATCTGCTGTCTTTACCTGGTCTGGCCTACATGTGACTCCTGACCCACAGCAATGCAGTTGCCTCTTTCAATTAGGGATGGTCAATAAATGAGCCATGAATTAATTGCAAAAAAGATGCTGTCAAAGGAACCTTGGTGAACTGGTGTATTACACACTGCTGTCACTGTACGTAGGTGGTGAAGGGAGTGAATGCTGAAGGTGGTGGATGGGGTGCCACTTTCCAGATTGAGTTTGAGTTTGATTTTGATTGATTGTTGTGACATGCATCAAGATACAGTGAAAAATGTTGTTTTGAATGCTATACAGGTAGATCATACCATACAAAGTGCAACAAGGCAGCAGGACAGAGAGCAGAACACAGTGTTACAACTGCAGAGAGAGAAAATAAATCAGAATTAACATCTGGAATTTCAAAAGTCTGATAATTGCGGGGAAAAAGCTCTTCCTGAATCTGTTCATACATGCATTCAGACTTTTATATCTTCTACCTGATGAA
Organism: Chiloscyllium plagiosum; assembly: GCF_004010195.1. Lineage (NCBI taxonomy): Eukaryota > Metazoa > Chordata > Chondrichthyes > Orectolobiformes > Hemiscylliidae > Chiloscyllium > Chiloscyllium plagiosum. The sequence continues at coordinate 41,734,582 of NC_057731.1, read as the reverse complement.
AGGAGGTGGAAGAGAATATAATCAAGTGGGAAGGGTCTTTGATTATGTGGTTGCCTTCCCGAGGCAGTGGCGAGTACAGATGGAGTCAAATGTCTTCAATGTAGTTGGACTAGCAGTCATTTGTGTAAGTGGAGAATAGTCCATCACATTCCTGACTTGCATCTTGTAGGTGAGAATAAGGAGGTGATCACTAGAATCATAGAGATGTACATCACGGAAACAAACCCTTTGGTTCAACCTGTCCATGCTGACCAGATATCCCAACCCAATCTAGTCCCACCTGCCAGCACCTGGCCCATATCCCTCCAAACCCTTCCTACTCATACACCCATCCAGATACCTTTTAAATGTTGCAATTGTAGTAGTCTTCACCATTTCCTCTAGCAGCTCATTCCATACACGCTGTGTGAAAATTTTGTCCATTAAGTTTCTTTTATACCTTTCCCCTCTCACCCTAAACCTATCCTCTCTAGTTCTGGACTCCCCCACCCCAGGGAAAAGACCTTGTCTATTTATCCTATCCATGCCCCTCATAATTTTGTCAACCTCTATAAGGTCACCTCTCAGCCTCCGACGCTCCAGGGAAAACAGCCCCAGCCTGTTCAGCCTCTCCCTATACCTCAAGTCCTCCAACCATGGCAACATCCTTGTACACCTTTTCTGAAACCTTTCAAGTTTCACAATATCTTTCCGATAGGAAGGAGACCAGAACTGCACACAATATTCCAACAGTGGCCTAACCAACATCCTGTACAGCCGCAACATGACCTCCCAACTCCTGTACTCAATACTCTGACCAATAAAAGAAAGCATATAAAACACCTTCTTCACTATCCTATCTACCTGCGACTCCACTTTCAAGGTGCTATGAACCTGCACTCCAAGGTCTCTTTGTGAAGCAACACTCCCTCGGAGAAAGTGAGGACTGCAGATGCTGGAGATTAGAGTCAAGATTAGAGTGGTGTTGGAAAACTACAGCACAGGAATGACAGCCACATTCCTGATGAAGGGCTCCTGCCCGAAACGTTGATTTTCCTGCTCCACAGATGCTGCCTGACCTGCTGTGCTTTTCCAGCACCACTCTAATTTCAACACTCCCTAGGACCTTACCATTAAGTTATAAGTCTTGTTAAGATTTGCTTTCCCAAAATGCTGCACCTAACATTTATCTGAATTAAACTCCATCTGCCACTTCTCAGCCCATTGGCCCATCTGATCAAGATCCTGTTGTAATCTTGAGGTAACCTTTTTCGCTGTCCCCTACACCTCCAATTTTGGTGTCATCTGCAAACTTACTAACTATACCTCTTATGCTCACATCCAAATCATTTATATAGATGATGAAAAGTAGTGGACCCAGCACCAATCCTTGTGGCACTCCACTGGTCACAGGCCTCCAGTCTGAAAAACAACCCTTCACGACCACCCTCTGTCTTCTACCTTTGAGTCAGTTCTGTATCCAAATGGCTAGTTCTCCCTGTATTCCATGAGATCTAACCCTGCTAACCAGTCCCCCTTCTTGAATGCCTTACTGAAGTCCATATCAATCACATCTACTGTTCTGCCCTCATCAATCCTCTTTGTTATGGTGGCTCAGTGGTTAGCACCGCTGCGTCATAGTGCCAGGGACCGGGGTCAGATTCCCGGCTCGGGCAACTCTCTGTGTGGAGCTTGCTCGTTCTCCCCGTGTCTGCATGGGTTTTCTCCATGTGCTCCGGTTTCCTCCCACAGTCCAAAGATGTGCAGGTCAGGTGAATTGGCCATGCTAAATTGTCCATAATGTTAGGTGGATCAGTCATGGGTAAATGTAGGGGAATGGGTGGGTTGCTCTTCGGAGGGTCGGTGTGAACTTGTTGGGCCGAAGGGCCTGTTTTCACACTGTAGGGAATCTAATCTAATCTAAAACCTCAATCAAGTTTGTGAGATATGACTTCCCACGCACACAGCCATGTTGTCTATCTCTAATCAGTCCTTGCCTTTCCAAATACATGTACATCCTGTCCCTCAGGAGTCCATCCAACAACTTGCCCATCACCGATGTCAGGCTCACTAGTCTATAGTTCCCTGGTTTGTCCTTACCTCCCTTCTTAAACAGTGGCACCACGTTCGCCAACCTCCAGTTTTCCGGCACCTTGCCTGTGACTATTGATGATACAAATATCTCAGTAAGAGGCCCAGCAATCACTTCCTTAGCTTCCCACTGTGTTGAAAATGTGTTGCTGGAAAAGCGCAGCAGGTCAGGCAGCATCCAAGGAACAGGAGAATCAACGTTTCGGGCATAAGCCCTTCTTCAGGAATGAGGAAAGTGTGTCCAGCAGGCTAAGATAAAACGTAGTGAGGAGGGACTTGGGGGAGGAACGTTGGAATTGCAATAGGTGAAGGGAGGTCAAGGTGAGGGTGATAGGCCGGAGTGGGGCGGGGGCAGAGAGGTCAGGAAGAAGATTGCAGGTTAGGTAGGCGGTGCTGAGTTCGAGGGATTTGACTGAGACAAGGTGGGGGGAGGGGAAATTAGGAAACTGGAGAAGTCTGAGTTCATCCCTTGTGGTTGGAGGGTTCCCAGGC
>NC_057731.1:41716283-41731761 GCF_004010195.1 Chiloscyllium plagiosum | reverse complement strand
GGGTCCGTTTGGAGGTGGTGGAAATGACAGCGAATGATCCGCTGTACATGGAGGTTGGTGGGTTGGTAGGTGAGGACCAGTGTGGTTCTGTCCTGGTGGCGGTTGGAGGGGCGGGGTTCAGGGGCGGAGGAGCGGGAAGTGGAAGAGATGCGGTGGAGGGCATCGTCGACCACGTCTGGGGGGAAATTGCGGTCCTTGAAGAAGGAGGCCATCTGGGTTGTACGGTTTTGGAACTGGTCCTCCTGGGAGCAGATGTGGCGGAGACGAAGGAATTGGGAATATGGGATGGCGTTTTTACAGGGGGCAGGGTGGGAGGAGGTGTAGCGAAGGAATTGGGAATATGGGATGGCGTTTTTACAGGGGGATGCGAGTTCTAGGGTACACCTGATCAAGTCCTGGGGATTTATCCACTTTTAAGCATTTCAAGACATCTAGCTCTGCCTCCTCTGTAATATGGACATTTTTCAAGATGTCATCATCTATTTCCCTACATTCTACATCTTCCATGTCCTGAGTAAATACTGAGGCAAAATACTCGTTTAGTATCTCCCCCATCTCCTGCAGCTCCATACAAAGGCTGCCTTGCTGATCTTTGAGGGGCCGTATTCTCTCCCTAGTTACCCCTTTGTCCTTAATGTATTTGTAAAAACCCTATGGATTCCCCTTAACTCTATTTGCCAAATCTACCTCATGTCCCCTTTTTGCCCTCTTGATTTATCTCTTAAGTATACTCCTACTGCCTTTATACTCTTCTAAGGATTCACTTGATCTATCCTGTCTGTACCTGACATATGCTTCCTTCTTTTTCTTAACCAAACCCTCAATTTCTTTAGTCATCCAGCATTCCCTATACCTACCAGCCTTTCCTTTCACCTTAAAAGGAATATACTTTCTCTGGACTCTCATTAGCCATGGATTTCCTAGCTCTAGTTTGCTCTTGTAGCCACAGTATTTATATGGCAGTCCACTTAAGTTTCTGCATAATGCTAACTCCTAGGATGTTGGCGGTGGGCAATTCAGTGGTGGTAACAACATTGAAGGAGTCAAGTTAAGAGGCTAGATGGTCATTGCCTGACACTTGCATGATGAGAATGTTACTTGCTAATTGTCAGCCCAAACTAAATGTTGTCTGGGTGATAATGAACCTGAACATGAACTACCTCAAATTCTGTGCAGTCTCAATTATCCGCCAATATCTAAATGTCTGATCTTATGGTGGAGAGAAAAAAAAATCAATGATAAAGTAGCTGAACATGATTGAGTCTGCCACACTACAAGGATTCATTGCAATGATGTTGAAATGGTTGACCTCCAGCTACCATCTTCCTTTGTGCTGGTCATGATTCCAACCACTGGACACATATATCCTGACTCCTGTTTTGCTTGGACTCCTTAATGACACATTAGATCACACGTTGCCTTGGCATCATGAGAAATCACACGCACTTCTAGAATTGAGTTCCTTTGTCATATTTTGGTCCAAAGATGTAATGAAGTGAACAGCCAAGTACCCGACTGGAACTTAAACTGATTATCCATTCACAAATTTTGCTGAGTAAAACTTGTCACTTCATTGTATGTTGATGACATCTCACATCACTTTGCTGATGACTGATAGGGTGGTAATTGGTTAAATTGGATTTGTTCCCATACTCAAGCAACCAAATATTCAGGTAAATGACATGTCATAGTTTTACTGGAATATCCAGGCTATGAATGCAGATGGCTGAGGGAGACAATTATTCAGTTTTACAGCCAGACTACTGCAGTACCCAGTGCCTTCAGCCATTTCTTGATATTAAACACATTGTATCACATTGGCATGTGTGTTGCTAGGGATCTCAGTAGGCTGAAATGCATCATGCACTCAAGCAATATATCTGGCTGAAGATAGCTTCAAACTTTGTCCTTTGCACTGGCAAACTGAGATTTCCCACAATTGAGGACGGGGATATTTGTGGAGAGTCCTCTTCTAGTTAACTGTTTAATTCTCCAGCATCATTCAAGTGACGGACATGACAGCACTGCAGACCACTGATCTGACCCAATGGTTTGGGGATCATTTTGCTTGGTCTAGCGCAAGCTGCATCCACTGAGTTGTAGCTCTATCATATCAGGTTGTTTCTTTTTAAGACATGCTCGGCACTGTTCCTGGCACCTTCTCCAGAACTCCTTATGAACGAGAGTAGATAGCCTTAACTGATGTTAATAGTAAGCAGCAGGGATAAATTGGGCTATAAAGTCACAGATTGTGGTTGAAGACACTAAAAACAGATTCTGCCTGGCCTGAACATTTGTAGCAATTTTGGTTCTTATTTCAGGTTCTTATTTCAGCATCTGCAGTATTACTCTTTTGCAATGATATAAGTAATACATTGCACATATTGTCTTTGGGATCAAGCCGGCATAGTCAACAACAAAATCAAAGAATTTGTTTTTGAAAATATTTCTGTAAAGTTTAAAACATGACAGATATTTCACAAGTGGCACCACAAAAGACCTGTTATCAATTCACAAATATCACAGAAGGTAACTGTTCCAAGGTATTCCAGCTGTGGTCTGACTGGTGCCTTGTAATGTTTTAGTCAGATGTTCCTATTTTCTCCCCTATTCCCTTTGAAATAAAGGCTAACATTTCATTTGCCTTCCACAGTCCCTGCTGAACTTTGATGCTTGTTGTTTTTTGAGATTCATGCGCAAGGACTCCCAAATACCTCTGTGCTGCAGTTTTCTGCAGTCTTTCTTCATTTAAATAAAATTCAGCTCCTCTATTTGTCTTGCTAAATTCTCAACCTCACATTTTCTGACGTTATACTCCATCTGTCAAATTTCTGCTCACTGGCTTAACCTGTTTATATCTTTTTGGAGAATGTCACAAGTCTCATCTTTCAATCTAACTTTCTTTAGTTTAGAAAAAAAAACCACAATTCACAAAAAACTGGCCAACAAGGTTGATTTTCCACAGAGATACACATTAAGTGCTTGGTCTCTGAGAGTGTGTCGCGCACACGCATACACACACATACAGCCCTTTATTTTGTGAATGGATTTATTTGGATTGTGTCACTCTGACTGACCAGAAACGTCAACCAAATCCCACCCCACCCCAGTTTTCTTGAACTGGCAGTGGATCTTTCTCAAATAACCCAAATGATCTTTGGTTTTCCCCGAGATGAGGGGGGGGCAGGGAGTCAAGTTATTCCTCCCTCCCCCTTCAAATCACTAGAGTTTTATTTTGCTGCCTATCATTCTCTCCCATTGATTGCACTGTTTCCTCAATCTTTTTCTAGATTGTTGGAAATCCCACCCCCATCCCCTTTCTGAGTTTCTCACTTTGTCCTCTGTTCCATTTCCTGAAGATTTTGGTCTCCCTCCACACCTGCCTGATTTTCCCCTCCATGGTCTCCCCCTCAATCTCTGCTCCCTCCTGACAGTCTGACTCCCTCCCTTTCTGGGGGAGGGGTCTCTGTGAACCAGCTGCCGGCTGCTGAGGGCCGACAGCGGCTCTGATCCCCGCCTAACCCCGCTCTCCCCAACCTCCGGGGCCCCGACCTACCTCAACGACATAGTCAAGCTCTCACCACCCCGACTGCGGAAGCGAGCACCGTCCACGCACCGGCCGACACTTCATTTACACACACACCGTCCGCCGGCCCGGCCCTCACCGACACTCAGAACCCGCATGGAGGCAGCCTGTCTGCCCACCCCCGACTCCTGCGCCTTCTCCTCCCGGCCGCGCGGTGTCGCTGCTCGCTCTCCTCCCGGCCGCGCGGTGTCGCTGTGCCTGGTTCTAATAATTTTTTTCCCGCTTGATAAAGATTTGGAATTTATTCATTTCTCTAAATTTTGGAATTGCACAGCGATGTTGAGGTTAAAGGCGCTTTGCCGTGTTACTATGATTCCAATTGCGGTTGAATCTTCATGTCTTTGTTTCCTTCAGTTATGTGGCCTCACTTTCAGTTCAAGATGGCGGTTGTGGGAAGGCTCTGGGTTGAAGTCTGACTCTGGGAAGAGAGATATTAGGATCCAATGGAGGTCAGTTGCAACCAGTGGAGAAGAGAGCAGGTATTTGTATTGGTTTAACAAATGTTTTAACCTGTTCAGTGCTTTCGTGAAATACTAGCCCCTAAATGACTACTATAATGCAGCAAATGTCCCATTTAGCAGGTACCTTTTCCTTCAAACTACTCAAAATCACCGTCCCCATGCAGAAATCTCACTCAGCCATCTCTTATCCTCCATACACCACAGTGACCTGATGAAGGAGCAGCGCTGCAAAAGCTAGTGCTTCCAAATAATCCTGTTGGACTGTAACCTGGTGTTGTGTGATATTTAACTTTGCACACCCCAGTCCACACTGGCATCTCAAAATAATCTCTTATCCTGGCATTAAAGCATTGCAACGTTCATTCTTCTAAGCCTAGGCTATTGTTGCTGTGGTTCTGTTCGCCGAGCTGGAAGTTTTTGTTGCAAACGTTTCGTCCCCTGTCTAGGCGACATCCTCAGTGCTTGGGAGCCTCCTGTGAAGCGCTTCTGTGGTGTTTCCTCCGGCATTTATAGTGGCTTGTCCCTGCCAATTCTGGTTGTCAGTTTCAGCTGTCCGCTGTAGTGGCCGTCTATTGGGTCCAGGTCTATGTGTTTGTTAATGGAGTTTGTGGATGAGTGCCATGCGGAAGTTTAGCTGTCTTCCTGTTTGTCCTATATAGTCCTTGCATGGGATTTTGTACAAAACACTATATAGGACAAACAGGAAGACAGCTAAACTTCCGCATCCATGAACATCAACGAGCCACGAAACGACACGACTAGCTATCCCTCGTAGCCACACACGCAGACGACAAGCAACATGAATTTGACTGGGACAACACTACCATTATAGGGCAAGCGAAACAGAGAACAGCCAGGGAATTCCTAGAAGCATGGCACTCATCCACAAACTCCATCAACCAACAGGCGAAACGTTTGCAACAAAAACTTCCAGCTCGGCGAACAGAACCACAGCAACGAGCACCCGAGCTACAAATCTTCTCACAAACTTTGAACCTAGGCTATTGTATTTGCTTTCTTAGCTTGCACTCTGAAGAACATGATTTGACTTTGCTTCAAAAATGCCATGCGTTTGTAAGCTGTAGAAAGATTCATTTCCGCACACTTCAGGAAGTCAGAGCTGAAAAATGTGTTGCTGGAAAAGCGCAGCAGGTCAGGCAACATCCAAGGAGAAGGAGAATCGATGTTTCAGGCATAAGCCCTCCTTATGCCCGAAACGTCGATTCTCCTGCTCCTTGGTGCTGCCTGCCTGCTGCGCTTTTCCAGCAACACATTTTTTAGCTCTGATCTCCAGCATCTGCAGTCCTCACTTCAGGAAGTCAGGCAGCATCTGTGGAGAGAGAAATAAGTTCGATATGACTTCAGAATATTTTACTCTCCTCTCTCTCCACAAGTGTTGTCAGATGTCATGAGTTTCTCCAACATTTTTGGATTTTTAGTATCCACTCTATTTTGCTTTTATTATTTTAGTGCTGTTCAGAAATTGCATATCACAGTATTGATCAGTTTGGTTTTCCTCAGACAACACCAGGGTTTTTTAAAAACTGGCTTTCAACCATTCACTTTGCTGTGGTAAGCCAGTCCTACAGTGTGGCCTCATCCACATTGAGCCTTTGCAGTAATTGCACCACACTTCAGGGTGTCCTTCAGCATGTAATCCAAGTGCCAATTTACAACATTAAACCACTATTGCGGGTCATGATTTCGACCTTGAATTGAAAGCGAGACCACGTTGCTGAAGGAAATAAAGACATGAAATTCATTCTTGCGGTGGAAGACCAATATGTTTTTGGTAGGCCAAAGCTAATCTTTTACTGATAGCTTTCTAGGAGCAACCTTTGGATTATGTCACAACTGAGTTACTGTCTTCCCTGCTAAAGAATCGAAGAACAGTTTTAATATTTCTCCAAAATGTCATCCATTTTTGAGTTCCTCAGTATTTTCTCGGGTCAACCATTACACATTCAGCCTCCATGTTCTCCTGTCCAGCCCTCTGGTCTCTCTTGTAGTCAGCAGTGATCCAGTAATCTGGAAGACCAGGCTAATGCTTTGCCGCACACATTCTAATCCATTGGGTAGCTGGTGGAGTTTAGATTCAGTTAATATAACTGGAATTGAAAACTAGTCTCAATGACAGTTTCATGATTATCATCACTTGTCTTGAACACCCATCTGGTTCACTAATATAATTTAAGGCCGAAAATCTGTCTTAATCTAGTCTAGCCTAATATGCTCAAAAACCTTCTGACAGTCAGCTGCTTGCTGTTTCAAACCAGAGCATCCACGTTTAATAACCTGAAGTGCCTAGTTTTACTAAGTATGTCTGCTAAAAGGAGGCAGTGGCCCACTGCCATCTTAATGTGCTGAGGGTGAAGATGCCTACATGTAGCAGAACAGTGGAACAGCAATTGTTTCTTCCTGACCAGATTGCTGGCTGTGCAACCAAAATCATTATCCTAACCAATACATGCGCTGCTGAAATGCACTCTGCCATAACGACAACCTTTGACCTTGGCTAGATATTCCAACATCAAAACACAGTGCATCACGTCCTGAATACAATCCACATTGTTCAATGCTATTTTTAAATCCATTTTTGTTTTCAAAGACTCGGCTTCTGAAAACTATGATCATGACTGGTATGAAGTTTAGTAAAATGCTGCTTTAATTACTTTCAACTTTCTACATAACAAAACTTTACTGACTTCTCAATTGTTTAAACATTAAAAAAAGGAGTATAAACTTTTAATTGTTTTTGAAATATTGTTCCTGACAATTGTTGACAACAAACTAGCTTAATAGAATGGCCATGTCTTGACTGCTCAAAAATATTCTTCCTTGGAAAAAAAATGTTCAAAGTTCATAAAATTTAAAACACTTTTAATGTCTACCTTCCTGGGATTTGGGTTTCATTGGCTGGGTCAGCATTCATTGCCCATTATTAGTTGCCCTTGAGAACGTGGTAGTGAGCTGCCTTCTTGAACCGCTGAAGTTCATTACGTGTAGGTAGATCCACAGTGCTATTAGGAAGGGCATTACAGGATTTTGGCCCACTGACACTGAAGGAAGAGTGGGGGGCTGTTTGTTGGTCATCAACAGGAGGTTTCCTTGTCCATGTTTAACTTGATAATAGGTTACAGTCACTGTTTATATGTTTAGTTTTGCTCATGTTGTATTTATTAAAGTTAATTTATTGTGTTCTACAGCCCTTCTTTCGTAGGTTGCTTCAATGGCTGGATATCTTGGATCCAACAACATTATTAGCATCAAATGTAAGCAGAGTTTAATTTAAAACAAAATTGATTACAAGTAGAGTTACGACTAATTATATGTGCTTTTTTCACTTGAATTTGATTTATTCACTCAAGACATAGGCATTGCTGGCTGGCCAACATTTATTGCTCATCCCTAGTAGTCCTTGAGAAGGTGGTGGTGAGCTGCTGTCTTGAACTGCTGTGCTTTGTGATGTAGCTTGACCCACAATGCCATTAGGGGGGGAATTCCAGGATTTTGAGGCAGTGACAGTGATGGAACATCTATGTAATTCCAAGTCAGGATACTGTGTGGCTTGGAGGGGAACTTGCAGGTGGTGTTGTTCTGTGTATCAGCTGCCTGTGTTCTTCCAGTTTGAAGTGGTCATGGGTTTGGAATGTGCTCTGTAATGATCTTGAGTGAATTTCTATAGTGCCTTTTATAGATGGTACACACTGCGGCTACTAAGGTAGAGATAATGGATGTTTGTGAATGTGGCGCACATCAAGTGGGCTGGGGTAGATGTGTCCAGCTTTTTGAGTGTTGTTGGAGCTGCACCCATTCAGGCAAGTGAGAAGTATCCCATCACACTCTTAACTTGTGCCGTTGTAGATGTTGGAGAGGCCTCAGGGAGTGAGGAAGTGAGTTACTCACCACAATATTCCTAGCCTCTGATTCTAATGTTTCGTCATTTTAAAATTCCCTTTCCAATTGTCAAATCAATTTTGACAATTGTCAAATCAAAGCTTTGCTGCTTTCTATATTTATAATCTTTTGAGTCCCACAAACCTCTGGGAGATCTGTGTAATTTGTAATCTTGTGAACATCTCTGATTTTAATAATTTCACCTTTTGATAGTTGTGCCTTCTGTTGCCGAATTGCAAACTTGTTAAATCTCTGCCTATCTTTTTATCTCAGTATAATACGTTCAAAGCTCGAAACATATGTCTTCAGGTTGACAGAAAATAATATAGCATCTGATTTACTGATCGATATCATCAATTGCATCCAGATTAACAGCAGAACGGAAGCATGACAATGAAAGTTAAAAACAATATTGAATTAGTGTTAATTAAAGACCAATTCTGTCATTACTATTTCAGGATAATTTCACTCCATCCACGGAAAGGTAGATTATTTTAAAGCAAACTTTACTAATGAATGCCTGTAAGCTAATTACAAAACAGGTATCCAGTTGTGGATACTTTATATCTGAGTTGCTGCTCAACCTATTGACAAATCACTTTTGCCTCAGCATTAGGTACACCTTGAGTATTTTCATCTGAGGGCCAAAATCTCAAATTGTTCTATTCACCATGTGGAAAGAAATGTTACAGTTCAACTGCTTTATAAATACTCATTCCATTTACCCAGCACAAAGGAATGCAAGGAATGCCTATATTTCTATGAACTGCAACATAATTTTATTTGTAAAGTTTGAGATGGCTTATGCTCTATTCATTGAATATTTTTATTCATTCACAGGATATAGGCATTGCTAGATGGGCCAGCATTTGCTTACCATTTCTAGTCATCATTGAGAAAGTGATGGTGAACAGTTTTCTCGAACCACTACAGCCCATTTAGCGTAGATATAGCCACGATGCCATTCGGGAGGCAGTTCCAGGATTTTGACACAACAACACTGAAGGAATGGTGATCTATTTCCAAGTCAGGATAGTGAGTGGCCTGCAGGACAATTAGCAGGTGGTGGCATTCCCATCTATCTGCTGCCCTCCTCCTTCTAAATGGAAATGGTCATGTTTTTGGAGGGTGCTGTCTAAGAGGTTGTGGTATATTTCTGTAGTGCATCTTGTTGCAACTGAGCATCGATGGTGGAGGGACCGAATGTTTGTAGATGTGATGCCAGTCAAGTGGCTGCTTTGTCCTGGATGGTGTGAACGTCATGTGTTGTTGTAGCTGTACTCACCCAAGTGTGTGGAGAGTATTCCATCACACTCCTGATTTGTGCCATATAGATGGGTAAACAAATATGGGTCTCAGAAGGTGAGTTACTCCAGAATTCCCAGTCTCTGACTTGCACTTAAAGCCACAGTATTTGTGTGGCTAGTTCAGTTTCTGGTCAATGGTAACCCCATGACATTAATAACGGGGGTTCAGTGAAGGCAATGCTGTTGAATGGCTTGGGTGATGGTTAGATGTTCTGTTCTTAAAGGTGGTCATTGCCTGGCACTTGTGTGGTGCAAATGTTACTTGCCACTTTTCAGCCCAGATGTAGATATTGTCCAGGCCTTCTTGTATTTGAATACTGAAGAAGGGCATGTGCCCGAAACGTCGAATCTTCTGTTCCCTGGATGCTGCCTGACCTGCTGTGCTGTTCCAGCAATAAAGTTTCAGCTGTATTTGAATACACACTTGCTTCAATATTCAAGGAGGCTTGAATGGTGCTGAACCTTTCACTGATAATTGCACACATCTCAATTCTGACTTATTACAAAAGGAAGGCCATTCATGAAGCAGCTTGAAGATGATTAGACCTATGAATTATTGTTCACCCCAGGATTGCTACATTGCAGACTTAGAGAGAACAATATGCACTGATGTTGTTGAGAAAGTCATTGAAAATTGTATGAGACAACTGATGACTGCTGATAGTGTTTGCCAATTTGTGGTATTGGATGGTTTATTACCCAGTGGCTTTTGTTTTCTCTTGGGCCTATCCAGTTATCAGCACTTGCAGATATACCAGTGTATATGGAGTGTTCCTATGGAAGTGATACTATTTTTCGATAACAAGAAGCGTTATTGTATGAAAACAATAAGTACAACTATATTTGACCAGGTATAATTACAGAGATCTTGGACAGCTCGTACAGATACATCTGCTTCCTCTAAAAGTTCCTCTAAATTCTGTCTTATGCACAGAATGTTACATCAGTAGAATTGGTGGCGTCAATTTAACTTGAGTGTTAATGCCTTTAGAACTTTTACCTCACTCAACAATATTTTACGGCCTTTACAAACAAAAATGCACATACATATCTAGCCGAGCCATGCTAACTTGCTGATCATTTTCTTTTGATCTGTGACCTTAGTCGAGGGAAGGGATCTGTCTTTCATTCTTGCTGTCTACATTATATGTATTGACATGTAGGGGATAGGATGATGAAATGTTCACTTTAGAAGTAGAATTAAATCAGTTGTTTTGGCTGAAGTGGAAAAGGAACACAATTCTGTTCCCTCTATTTGCTCAATCTATTTACTCAACCGTTCTTATGCAGTGGGGAGGAACAGTCAAACTGTTGCCTTTCCTGTTTTAATGTTGCCAGAGATGTGATACTATCCCTTGGGCATTTCCCGGTCCTATTTCTTCCCATCTGTGATGAAATATATATCTTTGTCCAGGTCCTCATGCTGTGATGTATGAGGCAAAGTGAATCCCCTTTCCTCACTGGAATCTCATGATGTGAATCCATGTCCTACCACTTAACGGAGCAGAATTTTAGGCCTGATGTCTTGTTGGTGAATGCATCACCTAATGAAAAAATTCTAAAAGTTAAGATGAATTAAAATGATTTGACAATACCACATTATTTTGAACACTATAAAGTTTAATGAGCTGAAGTTATCAGGGGTAGATACAGATGGTTGGTTCAAATCACAGAATCAGGGCTGTCTTTTTTTTTTAAATGCTTTTTATATATTCCTCAACAGAAGGAAATAGAAAATGCACAAACTCTGCTTCAGAGCAGCCTCCCAAGTCTGAAAGAAATGGTGAAAGATGAAAAGGTAAGTGAGACTCTAAGATGTGCCCATAATTATAGGTTTTCATTCCATAATTACTTTTATGACTGACTTTACCTGCTCCAGTTGATTTGTAATTCTTTACCCCTTTTCTCTTTCAGATTAAGCAAGCATTGAAACTTACTCTGGTGAGCAAAACTTATCATAAGGTGGTTGAGCTTTCATAAGGTAGAATAAGATTTTCTTGCCCTACTGCCAGTTGAGGGCCTTAAGTGCCAGTTAAGGTGAGGGGGGGAGGGGGAAAGGGTCAATTAAAGACGATAGGTGCTTGCTTGAAGGACTGAATATTGCAAAATGTGGGAGCCAATGTGAGTTCAACTTGGCTATCCATTCCACCTACCCCTTCTGACCCTTCCACTACCTCCACCCCATACAATCTACCTGTGATTCAAGTCACTGGATGATCATGGGGTCTCCTGGGGTAGTGGGTCTGTGCGAGGTTGGTGGTTGGGTCTCCTTCTGGCAGCAGTCATGGTCTCTTCAGTGGAGCTGCTGATCTGTGATTGACCAGCTGTTTTCGCTGGGGGGAGAATACCACCATCAGGGGTCTTGATCCTTGAGACAAGTCTGCTGCTAGCCTTGCCATTGCCTGATTGGATCATGATACAGCAGACCTTCACGAAAAAGGGCATCCTCGGATCTCTCACTGACTCCTAAGCCAACAGGAGAGACCCCTATACCCAAATAAGATTCTGCTTCTGGAAACTATTAGTCTATTTTGAAACCTAACTACTTACAAAAAGGGGCAAAAATATGGATAAGTGAATAAATGTATGAATTTTTGAGCTTAGAAACAGGAAGTAAGAGCAATTTGAAAAGATTATTCAACTACATCATTCAGCTTCATTGCTCACTTAGTTCACGGTTGATCTGTACCTCCCTTTAATTTTCCTACCTTGGCTTCATATGACTTAATGGCCTCACCTAACAAAAGTCTCTTTCTCAATCTTGGAAAGTCCAATTGCTCTAGTATTTAGACACTTTTAGGAAAGATAGTAATAGAATCCTGAAAGTGTGGAAACAGGTCATTAGGCCCAACAAGTCAGCGCCGACCCTTCAAAAGTGACCCACCCTGACCTTATTACTCCACATTCACCCCCAACTAATGCACCTAACCTACACATCCCTGTACACTATGGGCAATTTAGCATGGTCGATTCACCTAAGCTGCACATCTTTGAACTGTGGGAGAAAACTGGAGCACACAGAGGAAACCCACACAGACATGGGGAGAATGTACAAACTCCACACAGACAATCACATGAGGCTGGAATCGAACCCAGGTCCCTGGCGCTGTGAGGCAGCAGTTATAACCACTGAGCCACTGTGCTACCCAAGTGTGTTTCAGATTTTTGCTACCTTTTTATGTAGAGAAAGTGTTTTCTGATTTTGCTTCTAAACAGTCTTGCTTTACTTTTAAGATTCCGTCCTCTTGTTCTTAATTCCCAAGCCCATGGAAATAATATTTCAAATCAAATCCTTTTCAGGTTTTAAATACTTCGATTACATCATTCTTCAGTCCTCTGTAGCTGAGGAAATAAGATGGAGTATCTGTGCAAACAACTTGCTCCCCTTTTGAACTCCAGTCCCCTTGTGATGAAGGCTAACGTTCTATTAACCTTTGTGATAACACAATTCCTTACAAGAGGCTGGTCGCAACACTTGACCATCTGTGTTCTGTTTACACAGCACTTGAGATGGTGTTGGCGTAGCTGAAAATCTTTGTGAATTTATACATCTTAGAAATGTCTTATATTTTCATCTTGTTGGGGCAAATAAAGCAAATGTAATTACTTCTCAATACAGGTGCTATGGAGTTTGGTGATGAATGCTAAGTAATCTGTTTTTAAACCTTGGCGTTTTGGCAGTTGCCTCTAGTATTGATGTGGTTAATGTCATGCCTATTTCTCTACCCTTTTGTCTCCTTAGTCTTCAGTTCATCCAGATACTGGAGATGTGTTACCAACTGTTTTCCGTGCTTCAGGTGAATTTTATTCATTATTTGTGAGCCTCCTTTGCTTCAGGATCGTAAGTGATCTCTTGTGATGTGTTTACAGGAAATCTCAAACCCAGTTATGATGTATGCTGCTTTCCATTTTAAAAGTTAAAAATTTCAGTTACTATAAATCAGTGCACCCTTAAGGCCAGTTGCAGCCTAACTGCCTGAAGTTCAACTGTAGCTCCGTATAAATCACTGCCTGCTAAGTTCAAAAGAAACCAGTATAAATTGACTGCATGCAAATTTGCATGTGACGTGTGATTATATATAAATATTTTGAGATATATTAGTGAAAAAAAGTGTAGATTTCTGGAAGATATCAATGGACTGATCAGTTGGGAGGAAATGGAATGTCAAGCCAGAGAAGTGTGGGGTGATGTTAACGAGGTAAGGAATAAGCAATAAACAGTTGAATGTTAGAAAGTATAAAGGAATAGAGATACCTTTGATTGCATGTCCACAAACCTTTTGAAGGTAGCAAAACAGGTAGATGGGATGGTTGCAAGTGGAAGTTAGATATGTTCCTTTTTAGCAGATATATAAGACCATAAGACATGGGAGCAGTCGTAAGCCATTCAGCTCATTCAGTCCCTGCTTTGCCATTCAATGAGATGGCTGATCTTATAATCATCGGGCACTTTCCCTTCTTTTCCCCATAACCCTTGATTCCCTTTAATGATTAATAATCTGTCTATCTCAACCTTGAATATATCTAATGACCCAGCATCTATAACCTTCTGCAGTAAAGAATTCCACAGATTCACTGCTACTGAGAGATGGAATTCCTCTGAGTTTCAGAACATGCAGGTTATACGAGCACTGTAGAACACAAGAAATAGAAGCAGGAGTGAAACAAATGGCCTTCGAACCTGCTATGCCATTCAGTACAATCATGGCTGATCTTGGGTTTCAGCTTCACTTTCTACTTGCTTCCCTGAGAGACCAAATATCTGTCTATCCAAACCTTAAATATAATCACTGATTTCGACTCCACAACACACACTCTGGGGCGGAGAATTTGAAATATCTGCAATACTTATGAGTCAAGAAATTTCTTCTCCTCTCAGTCTAAAATGATCTGTTTTATTTTGAGACTGCTATTGTGTTTTAGATTCTCCAACCAGAAGCAATCTCCCACAATTGACCCTATCAAATTTCATTAGGAACTTGTCCATTTTAATGAGGTGGCCTCTCATTCTTCTCAATCCCAGACAATAAAGACACAAACTGCTCAGCTTCTCATTATAGGACAGCCTTTAATCCCAAGGACACAGCATCTCATTTTCTACTTGGGGACCCTGCAGCTTTCAGACTCAATATCAAGTTTAATCATTTTATAGCCTGAACACTGCCTTCCATGTCCTTTACCCACCCCCACACCCCTGGTCATGTAATCATTTGGGCTGTTTTCATCAGAGCCAAGCCATTGTACCCTCTAATGAACCCTATTAGCAACTTTTCGTTCTCTCTGGCTCACCATTATTCATCCAACTGCTGTTTTCTCTCTCTCCAGTGCATTTCTGTCATCTTAAATATCAAAACTGAAACCTTACTCAGTATCCAGATGATAGTTTCAGCAAAGCCCTATACATTTGAAATAACATTTCTTTATCATTGTATTCCAATTCTCCTGTAATAAAGGCCAAAATGCCATTTGACCTTCTAATTGCTTTCTGGACCTGCATCCTAACTGTGTGCCTTGCATGAGTACGTTTAATTCTCCCTGAATATCACACCTAGAAGTTTCATACCTTTTTGAAAATGAAATATTTTCTGTAACTTCACACTTTTTCACATTATACTTCATCTGCCTTTTGTTCCCCATTTATTTAGCCTCTCTATATTTCTGGGCAGCCTCTTTGTGTGCTTTCCATCTAGCTTAGCATCAGCAAAGTTAGGTATAATTATATAGAGTAATATATCTAAGTAATTGATGTGGATTGTAAATAGCTGATGCCCCAGCACTGCCCCGGTGGCATTTCAGTACACACTGCTTGCCAATTTGAAAATGTCCCGATTATACTCACTATCCATTAATAAATCCTCTATGCATGCTATTGTTCACAAAATATTGGTACCTTGTGTATAAACCAGACAGCAGTTAGAGTATTGCATGGAGTTCTGGTCAACACTATATAGAAGGAGGTAAAAACAATGACTGCAGATGCTGGAAACCAAATTCTGGATTAGTGGTGCTGGAAGAGCACAGCAGTTCAGGCAGCATCCCAGGAGCAGCGAAATCAATGTTTCGGGCAAAAGCCCTTCATCAGGAATAAAGGCAGAGAGCCTTAAGCATGGAGAGATAAGCTAGAGGAGGGTGGGGGTTGGTAGAAAGTAACATAGAGTACAATAGGTGAGTGGGGGAGGGGATGAAGGTGATAGGTCAGGGAGGAGAGGGTGGAGTGAATAGGTGGA
>NC_057731.1:41689443-41715041 GCF_004010195.1 Chiloscyllium plagiosum | reverse complement strand
GGGGGGATAGGACAGTGTCGAGGTAGGTAGAGATGAGTTCAGTGGGGCAGGAGCATGCTGAGACTGGAAGGATATAATGGTTATAGAGATGATACACAGAATGGAAAATTTTAGCTCAGAAGGAGTAGTAGGAAGGCTGGAGTTGTTTTCTTTGAAATAGAAATCAGAGATTTCATTAAAGTGTAAACAAAATTAGGGGTCTAGTTAGAGGAAGGACCTGTTTCCATTAGCAGAGAAGTTGATAGACTGGAGTCATGGATGTAAATAGTTGATAGAAAGATAAGTGATGCGTCATGTAATTTAGTTTCACTCAGAAGGAAATGGGATTTAGAACACACTGTGAAAGAACAGTAGAGGCAGTTGGTAGATAATGTGGATGTACGCTTTAGATTCCAAAACAAGACTACCAACAGAGAGCTTGTTAGTAGGATTAGGCTGCAATAGCACAGATGAAGGTGGCCTAATGACCTCCATCTGGGCCATAAATGTTTCTTTGTTTCTAATCAACCGTTTATCTTTCTTCATTCCTTCCAGCATTTACACCACTTGCTGTCCCATTGGTAAGAGCTAAAACTCTGAATATTTAGTAGACTGGTTCAATTTGCTACTTCAAAATAGTTAAAGGTTTAGATTAGATTAATTGAATCATAGGGAGAGATGTTGTTTATATGAGTACAAGATCCTAGTTCCCAAATTCTTTGCTGTTTTGCAGCGAACAAAGCCGCCTTATGTAGTAAAGTTCTAATTTTTTTTAAACATGTAAAAAAACTTGAATGTAAAAAGAACTTGGAGTGAGAGATGTTTGTTCATGAAATATTTCCTTGACTATTGATATAAATTTGATCTACTGTATGAATATATCACCTTTAATAAAATATATCTATTATATGATATATCTATTATATGATTTCAAATGATCTAATTAGTTTGATTTTAATCAGGTTGTGGCTATGCTTCTGCCTCACAGAGGGATGAAACCAGCTTTATTTTGGCAGGTAATGACTGGATGAAATTTGTTTCCAACTATTCTGATGTATGAATGAACATAAAGTGCGGCATTTTTGTGAGAAGCTAGTAATTGGGACAACTGTGTGTGTTAATATTGTGCATGCGTATCATAGATGAAAATAACCTAGCATTGTGTCAAACGCATGAATTCATCACTCATCATAAAGGTTTTACAAATGAATGTGAGAAGAATTACAATTAATGGTGATTAAGCTTAAAACGAAGGGCAAAACTTTGTTGTGAGTGACCTATGGATCAACCATCTTTGCATCAGACACTGCACAATTTGACACATCAGAGAAGAAGCAAATTTATACACCATGAGAATCCTATTTATTCAAAACTATTTAGTTCTAAGGAACCAGTGGCTTGAGAAATGAAAAGCTTGCATTTTATATCATAGAATCCCTACAGTGTGGAAGCAAGCCATTCAGTCCCTCAAATTTGTACCAACCAACCAAAGGGCATCCCGTCCAGAACCCCCCCCCCAACCTATCCCTGTAACCCTGCATTTCCCATGGCCAATCCACCTAGACTGCACATCCCTGGACAATATGGGCAATTTAGCATGGCTATCCCACCTAACCTACACACCTTTGGACTGTTGGAGGAAACTGAAGCACCCAGAGGAAACCCATGCAGGTATGGGGGAAATGTGCAAACCCCACACGGACATTTCACTGAGGCTCGAATTGACCCCAGGCCCCCTGGTGCTATGAGACAGCAGTGCTAACTACTGAGCCACCATGCCGTCACAAGAGTCTTCTCTGGCCACAAGAAAGCCCAAGATGTTTTGCAGCTAATAAAGTTTGTTTGAAGTATTGTCACTGTTATAATGTAGGAAACATGGCTAATTTTTGCCCTTCAAGCTCTGTCTTACAGCAGCATGATAACTAAATAATCTTAATTTGTGCCAATGATTGAAGAATAATTCCCTTCTTTGAACCAGTAGCAAGGAATCGTTTATCTCCAACTTGAATAGGTAAATAAGTATTGCTCTGAAAAGGGGTCACTGCACTTGAAATGTTAACTGTTTCTCAACTCCACAGATGCTGTCAGAGTTGTTGAGTTTCTGCAGCAATTATTGTTTTTCTTTGTTCCAGATCTCGAGCATCCACAGTTGTTTGTTTTATTAACCTATTTATCGATGTTACTGTCCTACCCATTCCTTTTGTTTCATTGTTTTTGAAAGCTGTTCATCTGTAACTTTTTTTCAAGACCGTTCACGCGAGAAACCTCTTTGATCTCTCAGGTACTTCCTGACCTGAGTAATTCCACTATTTTCAGTCAGTTTCTCTCTCTCTCTCTCTCATGGAGAGGTCTTAATTTTATAGGACATTCATTTAGCCACTTAACAGGAGTACTGAACTAAAAGTGAAGTGTTTCACATTTTCTACACTTTCCCATTGGACTGCTGGTTCTAAAACAGTTATAGAATTTCGGTTGTTTAATGTTAACTTACACTTGCTATTAGAAAATATATTAATATTATTTCCTTTATTTGTTTATAGTTTCTCTTTCAGTCATACAGTGCAGGTTATAACCTCGCAAACAGAAATAAAACTACCCATAAAGTAAGTGCCAAACCTTTCAACTTGAGTCAAATATATTTTTTATGAATGTGTACAATGGTTCCAGAAAATGTCGGCTATGAATGTTTCAGATTCCAAATCACCCCTGGATAATTAATCATCTTTATGGACACAGAGTTGTCATCTTTAACCAGACCTCCCTGAATGTGACTGAAGTTCCACAATAATAGGGTTGGCTCTTAACTGCTCACTTATGTAACCTGACAAGCCACACATTGAATCAAACCCCAATAAAAGAGGGTAAACCCAGATTCATCATGCTGAGCTGATGACTGACTTCTCACTAAGCACCAACGTTGCTAGAGGTATTCCACAGAAAAACAATCATAGAGTCATAGAGATGTACAGCAAGGAAACAGACTCTTTGGTCCAATCTGTCCATGCCGACCAGATATCCCAATCCAATCTAGTCACACCTGCCAGCACCCGGCCCATATCCCTCCTAAACCTTCCTATTCATTTACCCATCCAAATGCCTCTTAAATGTTGCAATTGTACTAGCCTCCACCACATCCTCTGGCAGCCTATTCCATACACGTACCACCCTCTGCATGAAAAAGTTGCCCCTTAGGTCTCTTTTATATCTTTCCCCTCTTTCAAGTTTCACAACATCTTTCTGATAGGAAGGAGACCAGAATTGCACGCAATATTCCAACAGTGGCCTAACCAATGTCCTGTACAGCTGCAACATGACCTCCCAACTCCTGTACTCAATGTCGCAAGAAAATGGAGGAAGTAAGCTGAAATTGCTCAAAGTAAATCTCATACAAAGAGCTCAAAGTACTTGGGTCAGATAACTTAATGATCTTGAACAACATCTTGGAATCCAGAATAATTACACAGCCACCTACTCTGTGTCACTAATTGTTTCAGTCTCAGGATAATGGTCTCTTCAGATCTCCCATAACATAAACTCACCATTTCTGAATATATAAAACTATACACATTTGAAAATAATTCAATTTTTTAAAAAATTACATGTTAAGTGTCAATTATTGTATCTGCATATCGTGTTTGAAGCAAAGTAATTTTTTGTTTCACAATGCTGTTTCTTTTTAGGATGAAAATGTTTCTTTACAACAAGGTTTCCTTTTGGTTGGAGCTGCAACCTATACTACATGTTTGGGGGTATGTAATCAAAATGCTATGTGTTTTATGGGAAATTATGCAATGTAATTCAACAATGGTGCCATGCAGCACCCTCATCTGTTTGGCGATGCATCTTGGACTTTATAAAAATCTAGTTTTCATTTTTTAAGCAGTAAAAGGTGATTTTTATTTTTATTTTTGACTTGGAAAAAATAGATTATTCTTAAGAACCAACAGGAACTTAGTCTAAAATACAAACTGTGTGCATATTGCAAGTATTTCTAAGTTTATACTTGGCTGAACGCTTCTCTAACATCTACCTCCTACTACTGCTTTTGTTAACTTCATGTTCACTTTAATACCATTCAAAATATTATCAGTTGATACGAGGTAAAAATATTGAAAAGATGTACCCACTCTCTTTCCTTTGTGCCTTTATTCGTTGTACAATCTCTTCTGATGATGCTAATTTGCTCTGTGATGTGGTTCCATTTGAGCTTCAGTACTCAATGGTCCTTCAGTACTCAACCAAGTTGAGCCCTACCATTGAATGTCAGCCAATAGTTCGGCAACAGAATATATCTTAGTCCATTTCTGTGCTCACCTGAAATCCACAGCCACTTGCAGTGCAAACCATCTGATAGAAAATAAGAATGCAGAAATTATTGTGGCTATATAGCCATTTAAGACATTGGTGAGGATAAATGTGTTCTCTTGGAGGTGGTGAGTCTATGGATCGCTTCCCAGTGAGCATTGAAAGCATGATTGTTGAAAACTTTTAAGGCTAAGATAATTCGATTCATGATCAACAAGGAATACAAGTTTTTTGGAAACGTAGTGATCAAATCACCCATGATCTTATCAAAAGCTCAACAATAGGCAATGAATGGCCTATTCCTCCTAATTTATATGTTCATTTGTATGCAAGCTGCTACTTAATAAATCCTAAGCATGTCATATATTGTATATCAAACATTTAGAAATATTTATATTCATGTTTTACTAATTTCTAAAACCTTTTTAAAATTAGGTTTTCCCTCAATTTGTGATGAATCGCTACACCTCTAACAGTCCTATAGTACATACTGTGTTCAGAAAGATTCTGCCAGTTCCTCTACTTGGTAAGTAGGCAATTAATTGGAGCACCAGAGAGGGCACCGGGATTATCAGAATAGTGCAATAAGAAGTTAAAGTGCAAGTACAATAGTGAAAGATACCTCATGCTGCACCTAGAACATGACTACCTGATAATGATATGAAGGAGTAGAGTAGGGAGGCATTGCATCTGTCTTATCTTAATAAAAAGACTAATTTAATTTTGACATAAAAGAAATGACACAATTTCTGCAACTGCATAAAAGCACATCAATTGTGTGACGTGAGAATTTGTTCTCCAGGTCATTACATTTCAGGTTAGGTTTTCTGTTTCTTTTTTGTAATTTTCAGTTTCGCTGTTTATTATGAAACACTGCACCACAAAACTGCATAAAAGCACATCAATTGTGTGACATGAGAATTTGTTCTCCAGGTCATTACATTTCAGGTTAGGTTTTCTGTTTCTTGTCTTTTGTAATTTTCAGTTTCGCTGTTTATTATGAAACACTGCACCACAAACAAAGCTGGGGAGCTTACCCTACAAGTCCAGGATGCAATTGGAGTACAAATCATCTGTTTGCATTTTCACAAACCTTTGGCTTCTGTTTAGAGAGAGTCAGCAGAGTAAGAAGCAGTGATATTTCCCCACTGTCTTACTCCAGGGATTGTGGGAAAATGCATAAAGTAGGGGAAAGCTTAATTATTTTGCTCCTCTATATTTTTTAATCACTATTGGAAAACATGAGGAAAACGTCAAGGACACTTTTCTTAATTTTTCAGACTTGACCAGCCATAAGTTATCACTGCCTCTTGTACTTAAGATTTACATCCAAGAAGGATTCACAGAATGAGCTAAGATGCTATTTTATGTTTTTGATTTTGATACTTGTTTAAGATAAATTTTGATTTCACTGCTGTCTTTCCTCACAGCGATTGCAAGTGCTCTGAATGTGGCAATAGTTAGAGGCATTGAATTTGATAAAGGAATTGAAGTTGTCGATAAGAATGGAAATGTGGTAGGAATCTCACAATTAGCTGGAACTAAGGTAAGGCATCTTACTGCATATTGACTATATTCATGGGCTAACAAATAAAAGTTTGTAAACTCTGACTTTGTCACATAATTTTGTGAAATTTAAATTTAAGCTAATGCCAGATAAAGTAATCCTAAGTATTGTTAACAAAACCTTTTCAGTCTGACCTACACATGGTTTTACACCACACTGTTGACTATCAATGAGAACATAGCAGCAGGCATGGTAGACAGGTTAGCAAGGTTAGATCACATGGGATCTGGGGGAATCAGCCAATGGATACAAAATTGGCTTGAAGGTAGGGTTATTCTCCCTGACCAACCAGCCCCACCATCCCTTCCTGGCGTCCTTGCTAAAGAAACACACTTTCTGACTCCTGCCACAACCTCCAAAACCGTCCCAATCCAATTCTTCCCTCACCTGGAGTCTCCAATCCTTTCTTCAAGAAAATGCCTGGACTTCAAGTTGGTTATCCATGTTTTTCTTCTTGGTGACTGCTTTTGGTCCCAACAGTGGCCATTATATACTTCTGGAGCTGTTGGGAACACATCTGGGATTAGTGGGCAGCTCTTGAGGATGGGAGTGTTATGTTACACCGATGTAACCTCATGCTTTTATTTTCATTTGTAATATTCAAAAATTAAATTCCATATATATTTCATAAAGAAAGTGCTGCATTTAATTGATCTTGATATTTTATTCATTATTGCTGATTGACTTCTCACCACTCTCGTGTCCTGGATGTGATCATTTTTCTATATATTGGATATGATAAAGGGTTAAGTGAGCTTGTGGGTTAAAACCAAAAGTTGCATCTTTGACTATGAGATTAGTCGCAGTATTTACAAAGTTGATTTACTCCCCTCTAGGCAATAAAAGAGACAGCGTTTTCTCGAGCAGTATTAGTTGGAACTACAGTGGCTGCACCCAACATACTTGTCAGTTATTTACAAAGGTAGGAAATATTCTTGAAAAAGTCTTGCATTGCCTTTTAGATTGAATCCAAGTTCTGCCTCCATGTTCTTCTCTAAACACTATTCCAGTTTTTAGAAATTGATAAAAACTCACTGCATTATCTTAAACAGTGTTTCATTTCATTTTCCATACTTTTCCCCAGCTTCACTGCTTTTAGCTTTCTTACATCATAGATGAGGAAGTAAAAAGAAAGACTTGCATTCTTATAGCGCTTTTCTTGAGCACCAGTTATCCCAAGGCACTTCAGAGTCTTAAGAGTACTGAAGAGGCCCTTCGGCCCATTGAGTCTGCACTGACAAAAACTACTAAACCTACATTAGTGTCACTATCCAGCACTTGGCCCATAGCCTTGAATGTTATGATAGTTCAAGTGCTCATCCAAGTACCTTTCTAAAAGTTATGAAGTTTTCGACCTCCACTTCGAGATTTACATCATCCTTTGGTGAAAGAAAATCCTCCAATCCCCTCCAAATCTATTGCCATTCACCTTAAAGTTATGCTCCCTTGTTATTGGCTGTTCAGCTATGGAGGAACTAAGCTAATTTCTATCAACCCAGTTTCTGCCCCTCAAAATCTTACACAGTTCAATCAGATTTCCTGTTAGCTTTCTCTGGTCTAATGAAAACAGGCTGGATAAGTCCAGCCTATCTTTGTAGCTAAACTGCTCCATCCCAGGCAACACCTTGGTGAATCTCCTCTGTAACCCGTCCATTACAGTAACATCTTTCCTGTAGTGTGATGACCAGAACTGCACACACTACTCCAGTCATGGCCTCACCAAAGTTAGGTGAAGCTCCAACCTATTGTTGCTCTTATAATCTATGCCATGACTGTTATGGATCAGGCCAGAGCCCTCAAAATATTTCAAGAAGGTAGCCCAGACCCTAACTTTTGTATTTGATTTAATCAGGTGTCCAATGGATATTCCAGGAGAGAATCAGCTGGTCAAATTACTTAGATTTAAACAAAACAGAATTTATTTACGAGATTACTGAATGAAATACAAAGAACAGAAAACAGAATACCGAATAACTTATCCTATCTGAAAACAAAACAGACTATCCCAACTTAATTATGCTGTTCCAAAATACTTGCAACAATCCCAATAAACATCCCATGGCACAAAAGATAAAGTGAGACAAGCTCTCACTGGCTTGAAGAGAGAGTGAGAGACTCCAGCAACCTTTCTTTTCCACATACACACTCACTGCAACTGCTGAATTACCAGAGCTGTTAGAGTTGACTACCCCCTTTTGATTATGCAAGTCTTTTTTTAAAAACTTGAAGCCTTCTGCCTGAGGCAGTATCTGTTAGTTGTAAACAAACTGGCCCTAAAATCCATTTCAACCTCCGACGATTCAGAACGTATGTCATTTACAAGGGGAAAAAAAAGGACAACCTAACCTTGTTAAAGGAACAGCTTTGTCACATGGCTGGTAAGGGCAAGTGACCCATATGTCTTTTTAACTACCCTATTAACTATGGCCTGGTGGTATTATTAATTAACTATTAATCCAGAAAACCAGGCAATGTTTTGGGGACCTGAGTTCAAATTCCCCATGGCAAATGGTGGAATTTGAATTCAATAAAAATCTAGAATTAAGAGTCAAATGATAATCATGAAACTGTTGTTTGTTGGAAAACCCATCTGGTTTGCTCATATCTTTTAGGTAAGGGGACTCATCCTTACCTGATCTGGCCTACACATGTGACTCCAGACCTACAGCAAGGTGCTTGACTCCTAACTGCCTTCTGGGCAATTAGTTATGAGTAATATCCACATCCCAACAAATCTGTCCTGTAACCTTCAGGGAGAACACCAGATCTCTGATCCTCTAAGCTTTCTAGAGTCTGACCATGCAATGAGTACACCCTTGTTTGTTACTTCTTCCAAAGTGAATCATCTCATACTTAGCAGAGTTAAATTCCACCTGCAACTGACCTACCTGCCTACCTGGCCAATCTGTTTATATCCTCCTGCCTAAGATCGTCTTCCTCATTGTCAACTATCCAGCCTATCTTGTGTTATGCACAAACGTACTAAGCAACCCTCTCACGTTTTCTTCAATATCGTTTATTTATGTCGCAAACAATAGGAGGCCCAGCACTGCTCCCTGTGATATGCCACTAGGTACCGGCCTCCAGTTACACAAACAGCCTCCTACTGCTACCCTTCATGTCCTACCACTAAGACAATTTGGATTCAATTTGCCACATTACCCTGGATCTCCATGTGCTTTTATCTTCTTTACCATTCTCCCATTTGGGACCTTGTCAAAGGCTTTCTGAAATCCATATAAATTATATCAACTGCTGTACGCTCATGTGCACACCTGGTTATCTCCTCAAAAGGTTCAATCAAATTTGTTAGGCGTGACCTCCCTCTGACAAAGCCATGCTGACTATTGTTAATCAAACCTTGCCTCTCCAAGCAGAGATTAATTCTCTCCATTAAAATTTCCTCATACGTTTCCCTACCACTGATGTTTGACTCACTGGACTATAATTCTCTGGTTTCTCTCTACCATCTACCTTGAAAAGTGGAACCACATTAGCTGTTGTGTGGTCCTCTGGTGCCTCATCTGTGACCAGAAAGGAATTAAACATTTGGATCGGAGGCTCCAAAATGTTTTCTCTTGTTTTCCACAGCAGTTTGGGATACAAAGCCTCATAAACTTGTCAATTTGTCCACTTTAAGCTCCCTCAAAATCTTTAATACCACCTCAATACCTATATCAGACTGTTCAAGAACCTCACAATTCCTCTTCCTGAATGCAGTAGTGTATCCTCCTCCTCCTCCACAGTGAAGACAAATGTCAGGTGCTTGTTTAATACCCAACCAGAATCCTAGGGCTCCCTGCACAGATTGCCCACATGGACCCTAATGGATTCTCCTGTATCCCTGATTGTTCCATTCTCCATGCAATACTTGTAGAATATGTTGGGATTCTCCCTAATTAAGTACTTATTAGAAAACACTTATAACCATTTGTGCACAGCAAGATCCCACAAATAGCAAGGTGATAATGACTTTTTGTGACATTATTGGAGGAACAGGACTAAGAAATTGGGGTAATTCCCCTACTTTCTTTGAAATAGTAATAGGAGTACACCATTCAGCCCCTCACGCCTGTTCCATCATTCAATGAAATCATGGCTGATCTGAGCTTAATTCCATATACCTGTCTTTGCACCATATCCTTTTGCTCATAAGAACAGTAATAATGCCATGGGAACTTTTTCTATGCATCTATACAGGGCTGCACCTTGATATCACATCTAAAAGGCCCTAGCTCCAAAGGTGTGGCACTCTGCCAAAGTGTCAACTTTGATGTTTGTTCTCAAGCCTTGGAGTGGGATCTGAACTTAAAGCTTTCTAACTCGGGGGCAAGATTGCTACCAGCTGTCCACAAGAGAGTCTTAAATTAGGAGAAGGAGGTGGAGAGATATCGACAGAGATTTGGACGTTCTTGGGGCCCAAGTAGCTGTTTGAACAACATGCATACAAATGCCTATATTGTGATTTTTTTTTTCCCTACTACATTCTTATTACTGTTAAGTGCTCAATAATACTTTTTCTACTCTAGGACAAATTTCATCAGAAGATTTCCACTTTCTCTAGCTCCTTTCAGACATGTAATGACGGCTATTGTATTTGGACTAATGGTCCCCATTTCTTTTAGCCTGTATCCTCAGACAGGAAAGGTATGTAATGTGTTTAACATGTAGTATATTCTATTCAAAATTCTGTTGTTCTGTATTTTGCTGGAAACACCAGTTGTCTTGCTGTTCTTTGGAATTAATGTTTTCATTTAATGGTCATGATGGTTTTCAGACTGGATTCCCTTAATATCTGTGGGCTTATCAGATTCTTTCCCACTACTCATTAGGGTTGTGTTTTACTGGATTTGTTGAATTGGTACTGTTGTTTTTATGCTGTATCTTAAACAAAGTGAAAAAGAAGGAAATTGCATTTAGCACCTTTTCATGATTAGCATTTTAAAGGTCTTTACAGTCATCAAGTATGTTTGAAGTATAGTGTAACATGGAAAATGCAGCAGACAATTTGTGCACCGCGAGCTTCCACAAAAAGCAATGGCCAGATGATCTGTCCTTTTTAAAGATGTTGATTGAGAATCATCTTTTCTTTGAGATAGTGCAAGGGATCTTTTACATCTTGCTGAGGGAGCAGAGAGGGCCTTGATTTAATGTCTTCTCCAAACGTCAGCACCTCTGGCAGTACTGTTGGTGTGCTGCACTAGAGTGTCAGCAAAGATTTCTGTGCTCAAGTCTTTGAAGTAGGAATTGAATCCATGGCCTTCTGATTCAGGCAAGAGTGCTACTGATGAGTCAGAACTTTACTGTAAGATAGCACCTTTTTGTTTTCAATAGCTGATGCTTGATTTATCTAGTTTTGACTTGATACCCCTTGGAATTTGTTGATATTAACAAAGACATCCTGAAGGATTTGTAGACTTGATCCTTTTTTTCCCTCTTCCCTACCCACCATGAGAGTGTTAATATTTGCAGATAGCAACTTGTACAGAAAAATTTGGAAACCACTGCTTCAAACCCATCATTTCAGGACATGAAGATAAAAAGCACGTTTCTAACTTTGCAACTTGATAGTCAATGTGTTAGCATTTAAGTGCAGGAAAATACTTAAAATAATATTTAGTTATAGTAACTCTAAAAAAGAATCATTGCAAAACCTGAAATTGAGAAATGTGTTTGTGACTGGGTCTCAGCAATACAATATAACAGGGTCAGAACAGTGATAACTAAAAACTGGGGCAGCCAAATCAGATGATGCAGTTTCTTACTGGGTTGAAAGTGTGATGACTAGGTTAGAAAAAGAATAATTCATATTTTATTTAATTCCAAATGACCATCCTAAGAGCAGCATTTTGTTTTGTGGCTGTAATTGTGTGGAGTTGGGGTGGTGGGGAGACTTGATGTACTGTAGATCAGGGCAGTCCAGTTTGAAGAACAAGGTTTGCAATTTTAAAAGTGAAAATTTATATGATTTGAATATGAATATAGGAGGTATGGTTAGTAAGTTTGCAGATGACACCAATATAGATGGTGTTAGCGAGGTTTGAGAAGATTTGTAGTTCAGGTTGAGATTTTGAATGAAGGTTTGCTCGCTGAGCTGGGAGGTTCATTTCCAGACGTTTTGACACTCTACTAGGTAACATCTTCAGGCAAAGATGGTGTAGTGGACAGTGAAGAAGATTATTTCAGAGTACACTTGCATCCTGATCCAATGGACCAAGGAGTGCCAGGTGGAGTTTAATTCCGATAAATGTAAGGTGTTGCATTTTGGTAAGGCAAACCAGGGCAAGATTTGTACACTTAATGGTAGAGCCCTGGGGAGTGCCACCAAACCAAGAGACCTAGGATGCAGCTGCATAGTTCCTTGAAAGTGAAGTTACAGATAGACAGGGTGGTGAAGATCATGTTTATCATCTTGCCTTCATTAGTCAGGACATTGAGAATAGGAGTTGGGATGTCATGTTGTGGTTGTGCAGATATTGGTGAGGCCAATTTTTGAATACTGTGTACAATTCTGGTAGCCTTTTTATAGGAAGGATGTTGTTAAACTTGAGAGGGTGCAGAAATGATTTACAAGGATGTAGCTGGGACAGGCGGATTTGAGCTATAGGGAAAGGCTGAATAGGCTTCAGCTTTTTTCTTTAGAGTGTTGGAGGCTGAGGGGTGACCTTTATAGATGTTTATAATATGAGGGGTTTGGATAGCGTGAATAGCCAAGATCTTTTTTTTTCTTCTGGGGTAAAGGAAGTCCCAAACTGGAGGGCATAGGTTTAACGTGAGGGGAAAGATTTAAAAAGGATCTGAGAGGTAACTTTTTCACACAGAGGGTGGAGTATGTGTGAAATGAACTGTCAGAGGAAATGGTGGAATTGGTACAATCTTCCCATTTAAAAGGCATCTGGATAATTACATGAATAAGAAAAGTTTGAAGGGATATGGGCCAAATGCAGGCAAGTGGAGCTAGTTTAATTTGGGAACATGGTTGGCATGGACTAGCTGGACCAAAGGATCTGCTTCCATGCTGTATGACTGTGTGTGGCTTGTCCAACAACTCAATATATAGCAAAAACTCCATCACGTTGGTGTTGAGGCTTCCAGATCAAAAAGGTTGTGAATTTCCATCTTTAATTTATAGAAATTCATACAATCAATAGAAGACCTGTAACGTGTCTCATTTTGCAATTCTTTGGTAAAGCGTGAAATCGTGGATGTCACATGATTAGCTTTTTCCAGCTTCAGTTGCCATGCCAGTAACTCAGATTGTGCTTTTCTATATAACCATGAGAGAGAGAGTTGGCAGGGAACAATCTGAGAGTAAGATTTGCTTTGGAGGGGAGATGGACAATACAAGAGTGAAAGGTAGATAATTTAGAACCGCACTCTGCAAGCAAAGTAGCATTTGTTTTTAAAATCTAAACTAATTGTTAGTTTTATTTCAGATAAAACGGGACAATCTTGAACCTTTGATCCAATCGGCCACAACAGAAGACCGTCTTTATTACAACAGAGGGTTATGAAAGAGATATCACAAAATAAGATTGCATTGTGCCTGAAGTTAAATTGTTCACATGGACCAATCTCATCATACATAGACAATAATTCAAAACAAGGTAGCTCAAGATCCCATACGCAGCTGAAGTTTTATTTGGTGCATTAGTATTTGTAATAATGTAAAATACTGTGACAACTAATAATGTTTGACTAAATATTAATTATTTTAGCACCAGTTTTTAAAAAAAATGTTCCACTTTCCCCACATTTTAATGTGTTGTAGTCTATTACCTTTTATCTGTAATGGATTTCCAAGATTTTTCCGTCTTGTCTTTAAGGCTGCAATACATTTTCATGCGTACAGTCCTCTACTTCCTTTGGAAATGTGACATGTTTATACGGGAGCTTGGTCATTTTTGGGATGACATTACCATGGAACATCATAGTGTCTGCCCGTGATCACTTCACTCATTGGCAGAAGACACTGTATGGTAGTGAAGAACAACACTCAAAGCATGATTTGCCTTTCATTCTGTAGCATGAAAGTACAGAGGTATATATTGAATGTATATAAAAATTCAAAGTTTATATCTTACTGCCATCATTTCTGTCCTGATGACAGCACAAACAAGTGTGAGACCTTTCCAGTCTGAATGGGTAGCTCAGCCCTACGCTGCTAAGTATACTTAATCATGAATTTGTTGAGGAATTTGTATGTGTATCTTTTCTGGTACAGAAACATTATGGCTTGAAATTCATTGAGGCCACGTATGCCTAAACATCTGATATGGCAGATGACACATGGAAGGGTAGGTACACAGAGACTCGAATGAAATACCTGTTGGATCACTTACATCTGCAAATCATGGACCAAACATCTTTTTGAAGCTCCCTTCCAATAAATTCCCAATTATCCCCCCTCAATTTCCTCTTTCCATAACCTAAGACTGATCTTTGTGCCACTGCTGGGGAGCCAGCTGGTGTGCCATCATCTCAAGTTGAAACCAGTAAGTTGTTCCTGCACAGCTGTTTGGCATCCACAGATTGTTGTCAATTTGCTGATGAGAGCTGGGGCCCAACCCTGGTTGGGCCTTGAATCTCTATTATGGGCCAAAGCAGATTTCCACATATCCATCTCTGACGGCTGAACTCTGTATACTGTGAATGATTACCAAACATGTTATTTATTGTTTTGTATCTTTTATTTTTAAGTAAAAAGAATAATCATGGCACACCTTGGTAATAATGATGCTTTTTTTTAAATCAACAATTTTTTCATTATTATTGAAAACTCCTATTTTTCATTCAGCTGCTTGTTCTAGTTTGAATGCCCAAAACAGATGAAATACGTCAATTCATGTTGAAGTGACACTTGCGTCAATGCTTTTAAAGTGGCTTAATCCAATCCAGATTCACAACAATTCTTTCTGACATAAAATATTGTTTATACAAACAATACTAACACACTTGGAAGAATTAAAACGAGTTAGAGTCTAATCTCTCAAACTATTTCCTATCTAAAACTTATTTTTAACCATTTTGTTTGGATGTGTTATAACACATTTCTGGGACAAGTATGACCTAAACCCAGATCTTCTGTCCTGGAAGGACGGACAGTATCTCTTCACCACAAAAACCAACAGTTTCCAATCTATATAGTTGTATGACTGCTTAAAGACTGAGGAATTAATGATGGTCTCTACTGAAGTTAATTCAGACCCTCAATCTTGTATATTCTCAACTCCTTCAAGACATTACTCTGATCACGAACTTTGGTCTAATGTCTTATCCCAAAGACAACACCTCTGACAGTGCAGTGCTTCCTTAGTCTTGCATTGAAGTGGTAGCCTTCATTTTTGTGCTGAAGATCTGCAGCAGGTTTTGAACCTAGAGTATTGTGTTTCAGGGATGAACTGAGTCATGACTAATTGTCTAACTCATTGCAATAACGTTTCCATACATATGAACCTCAGACCATTTGACAACATCAGAGCATGTCCTCTGACCTCCATTTTGATTACAAATCCCCAGTATCACATTTGTCTTGTGTGCTTTGCTCTCTGCAAAGGGGACCCATTTTCTTATTTTCGTATCAAACGCCTATTTACATCTCAATCACTCCTCTACCACCCCCTTTTCTCTTTTGCTTTAGGGACTCTCACTACCTGTTTCTTTCACTCACTCCTCCCTTTGTCAACAACATAAAAACATTTCCAGTCCATTTCAGTTCTGCTCAGAGGTGGAGGGAGTGGACAGTTAATGTGAAAAATTGGCTGCTTTGTCCTGGATGATTTCAAGCTTCATGAGGTAATATTTATTATATTCTTTGTGCCTTGCAGATGGTGGACTGACTTTGTGGAGCCAAAGTGAGTTACTTGCTGCAAGATTTACAGTTGTTGATAGCAACTTGGAGATAGTGAAGACTGCAGATGCTGGAAAGTCAGAGTCGATAAAATGTGGAGCAGGAAAAAGAACAGCAGGTCAAGTGGCATCAGAAGTGCAGGTGAGTCAACATTTTGGGCAGGACCCTTCATCAGGATTCAAGAAGTCCTGCCCAAAACATCGACTTGCCTGCTCTTCTGATGCTGCTTGACCTGCTGTGCTCTTTCCAGCTCCACATTTTATCAACTCTTACAGTTATTGACATGCTTTTGTAGCCATGACATGACTGATCCAGGAAGGTTTCTGGTCAGTTGAATCCCAAGATGATGTTAGTAGGGATTCATAGAGAATAATGACATTGAATGTCAATAGCAAGATGGTTAGATTCTCTCTTATTGGCGGTGGCTGTTGCCTGACACTTGTGTGTTGGGTTAAGCAGCTGAGTGGTTCTGTCAGAACCCAAAGTGAGCAGGTTACTGGTGTCATAGAAATGTCCCTGGACTCAAACTAGTAGCCTAGATTAATGTTTGGGTACATGGGTTTAAACCCCACCATAGGTGCTAGTGCCACTTAAGTTGGAATTAAAAACTATTTAGTCTCAGAAATAATGACTGTTAAACACTCATTGATTATCATAAAAGCTCATCAGTCTCACTAATATAATTTAGGGAAGAAAAATCTATCCTGGCCTCCATGTGACTCCAGATTCATAACAGTGTGTTTAACTCTTAACTATCCTCTGAAATGAGCTGGCAACCCACTCACTTCAAGGGCAATTAGGGATGAGAGGCAACTTTGGTATTGCCAATGATGCCCACATCCCATGCAATGTTAAAGAAAAGAGTCACTTAATAGCACACTTGACATACCCTTCCACCATTTTGCTGATGATCAAGGTTAGACTGATGGGCTGCAATGGATTTGTCCCAATTTTTGTTGTTTTGAGCAAGAACGTAAATTGGAAGACAACATTGGTATCGGTTCCTGTTACATTGAATCTACTTTTATCGAGGACCAGATTCTCTCAGTTCAACTTCAGCGATATTTTGAATAAATACATCTAAATCCCCGATACTTGTCAAAATAAAAATGCCACAATACTTGTCCGTTCCTACGTTCTCTTTACTCAGTAGCATCCTTCTGATCTCCACAGCCAACATGCTACAAAGACCCAGAGGTAAAGAAACTGCTCCACGGTAGAAGCGAATAGTCTCAGTCCAAATCGTCAAGCTTTATTCAACTCTGAAGTACAAACAAGCATTTGTTATAGCTTCAATGTCATGAGCACAGCTACCATTGCTGATCTTTTCTAAAGTATAAAAATCAACTGAAGCTGATGAGTAATTTAAAAATGCAGCATCAAATTGGGTTTCAAAATGGGCCTGTGGTGGTTCAGGAATTTGACACCAGATTGTAGTGAACATAACTACACATGTAACCTTTGCTATTTTATTCCAAAGAGAATGTATGGCTGAATCTTGTGTTTTTTTTTATTAAGTCCAACTTGTGTAGAGTTTTGTGCAGAGATTTCTCACTAAATCTTACCAAGCCTGCCTCATTAACTACACAAATAAAAACTGAATGAACTGCAGATGCTGAGAATCAGAAAAAAAAACAGAAGTTGCTGGACAAGCTCAGTAGGTCTGGCAGCACCCTTGAAGAGAAATCAAAGTTAACGCTTTGGGTAGACTGACCCAAAACTTTGATTTCTCTTCACAGATGCTGCTAGACCTGCTGAACCTTTCCAGCAACTTCTGTTTTTGTTTCATTAACTAACACATCCTGCCACATAACATCCCATGCACTGTTCTCTGAACCACACACCACCCAGCAGATATCCTGGAATTTACTGGCACTCCTTGCATATGCACCATCTTTAAAAACCAGTTATGTGCCTGGACAAACACTTGGTCTAGACCTGTCCTGAACAGTTCTGGAGATCTATGCCACCCGCTTTCATCTCCTTTAATATAGGATTCTGTTGTTTAGGAGAAAAGCAGCCCCCAAAAAAGTAGAAAGGCTCAAGACTGGGTGGTAGGATGCCTAATGTTTGGCTCCTCACCCTTTTGTGTAGAACATCCTGAGTGGCTGACTGACAGTTTCCATGCCCCTACACTTGTATTGAAGGCTGCCTTTGATTTTGTGTGCTAGGAGCCCCTGGACAAAGGCTGCCTTGCTTGACTTGACTGAGACCCGCTGATAATCATGGCATTCTTACTACCTTGGTGCTTGTAGTGAGTGGAAGGCAGGATAGAAGTAATAATGAGCCTGGTATCTGTGGCTGCGAGGGTAAAGTGCAAAATGGCAAGATAAGGCAGGGATGCTGTGAGCATCCAGTTAGGTTTCTTAATTGGCAACTTGCTACTTCTAGCGAAAAACTTCCCATGCCACTTTCCAAAAGAAGAAAAGATGATCCAAAATGCTCTGACATCCACGTCTGTGTTACTGAACGTCTCGTCCGATTCTGCCACAAATCTCATCACAGCCCACATCACCTAGAAAGACCCTAGAAAATTCTGCCTATAATAATGAACTCATCTCGGTCTCCGTTACACTTAAGGCAACGTTTTTATGAATTGGACACTGGGAAGGCTGTATCATGGGAGTGTGTTTGAGAATTTATTTTTGTTGTGAGATTGGGTAGAACATTTGCTAGTGGGATTTAGTGGGTTGAAAGAAAGGCTTGAGGAATATGGTTGCTGAATAATATGTAGAAAATGACCATTAGAAAGAAGAAAAATACAAATCAAGTCAATGAAATATGTGAACCGACCATAAAATCATCAGAATGAAAACTACCTGTAATGCAGCAATCGTTATGTTCACAATACACACCGAACTTTACATAAGGTTATTAATAAATTCTCAAGCATTGTTAGCAAGGCCAGCATTTATTTTCCTGGTTACCTTTGAGTCACTGTGGAATTCACTACTCCAAAGTATGGTGGATGTTGGGACAGTGAATATATTTAAGGAAGAGACAGATTAGACAGTTGTTTATTTGGTAATGGATTGAAGGGATCTGGAGAGAAGGCAGGAAAATGGGAATGAGCAGCATATCAGCCTTGATCGAATGGTGGACCAGACTTGATGGGCTGTTTGGCCTAATTGTGCTCCTATATCTTATAAACTTAGGAACTTTGCTAAATCACTGCCATGTGTTAAAGGTACTCCCATACAGAAAGGATCGGGATAAACTTCCCATGGTGGAACCCTGCAATCAGTGCGGGTTGTTTCTGAAGAGGGCCAATAAACCCTATACATCACTTCATAGAAAATCAATTTTGACAACCCAGACATAAAAAAGCAGTAAAATAAGCTAATAAACATACTGGTCATATTGAATTTTGAAGTGTACTGGAGGTGTTAATGCAGTATTCATTTTTACTGTGTTTTTTCTAGTTAAGTACATAACTTGTGAAGAATTTAGTGGATTCCTTCACTAAATATTTAGTATGGTGATTCTTTAATATGCAAGTCTACATATACGCATTCATTTAATTGATGGGCCAATTCAGAATGTATTTAAATTATATTACTGAAAAGCCAGCAAGTAATGTGCTGTGCGCCAGTTCAATTTTAATCATTTATTCATTTCCCCAAAGCAGCTTTTAAGCTGAATATTGTCTAAGAATTCACCTTGGTCAACTATATTAAAGGTCTCCCACTGTAAATAGCAAGAGTCAGATCTGAAGCATTTGCTCTGCAGCTGCTACGTGATAGAGGAAGGTCTCAATTGCGGGTGGAAAATGGCGCTCCTTTAGAATCTCCAGAGTGATCTTGGGTTTTCCCTCTTCGTCTGGTGCCAGTGAGGCTAAGTTAGCCAAAATTTCTTTTGTTTTCTGTGAAATGTCCTGAAAGGAATCATGTAAATGGAAGTCAGCACAAAGAGTAATGGAGTCTGGAATCTTGTTTTTCTTTTCATTTTGTTTAGATCTATACCTTCTGCTTGCTCTACAAACTGCAGAAACCGGGGTGGTCTGAAGGTTAATTCTCTATTCATTGTTGAAGAAGCTCATCTCAGCTGGGCTACAAAGCAGGGTAGCTTTGTTACCCTGACTTCGATTCTGTGAACTGTGGAAAGTTTGCATGGGCGCCTGCTTTGGGTCACATGATCAGCAAACACTCTTGGGAGACAAGAGTTAGCCTTGGTTGTGAGGCCACCCATACCTTCATACCCAACAATACCATGGTCCAGCTATGAATGCTAATGTGGCTGAGGCAAAAAGACAAACTGCACACTGGCATAAGAATTAGCGTATTTAGAAAAGGAAAAAAGAAAATCCAAGCAAATAATAGAACTGTAACCCCAGACAAAAAAGATTTGAACAGAGGAGCGTAAACACCACTAGGTGGCATATATTGCGCACGCGCACAAACAGCTGGGCCGAACTACCGTTAGCTGCCTGAATCAAAGATGGCGCCGCCCATATTGTCACGTTGCAGGGAGGAGTCAAACTCCCACGAGGCGGTGATGCAAACTGTAACCCACGGGTCCTTTAATCGACTGCTGTGGTGGAGGATAAAAACATTTCAATTTGTAATTTCGAAAGGGGTTCTAAGGAGGTTGGTTTCTGAGAAGAAATGCCAGCCGATATTACTGGGGCCGTGCCGCAGCCGTTGTAAGTCCCGCGGGCTGTTTGGGGGCGTGTGTGTGAGAAAGCGCGAGCTCCTGTCAGATTGATCAGGTTCTCTTGGCTGTTGTGTTTAATAAAGAGTTTGCTGTCTGTTCACCAACACCCCCCTTAATCAAACTCAATGTACAATCTGTAAAAACCTCCCTAAAGCTTGGAAGCTACCGCCAACGTTGGAGGGAAAATGTAAAAGGTAAAGACGCCCTAATCCTAGCAGACCCAAGGGCTACTCTCTCATTGACTCTTAACTGGCCCCTGGGCAACGAGGGATGGACAAGAAATGTGGCTAATAGCCAGCTTCGCCCACATCCTGTGAATGAATGAGGAAAAAGTTAGGGACCACTTTTGGTGGTTTCATGAGGCCTCGGGCGAGGGGAGAGGTTGAGAATGTATTGGGGTTGTCCATCTCACTTGATGCACTGATGCTGCCCAGCTTGCTGTGTTCTTCTAGCCTCCTGCTTTCTACCTTGGACTCCCAACATCTGCAGCTTTCTTTTTCCTCATTTGGTGCAGGAGGTTCCTTTTTTTAACAGAAGGAAAACCCATCACTGCAAAAAGACAAGATGGGAGTGAAGCAGTCTCGGCTTAATTTCCAATGCATTTGTAGCCTTTGTGCTGAATTTGTATCTCTAAGAGGTCACTAATAATCCACTGTGATATGATTGAGTTAACTAATCCAAAAGGAAAAGCTTCAGATTCCAGTAGGAAATAACTTGGGACAAATCTGTTCTGCTTTATATATTTTCCTAACCAAAGTGTTCATAGATGTTATTACACACCTCTGGAGTAGGTGGCTCTTGCACTCAGGCCTCTGGCTCAGTGGGAGGGACACTATCATCACATGACAAAACCCCCATTCTGCTATATATTGTGGTTGTTCCTTACCCAATTGCAAGTTAATTGGATCTTCAACCTTAAAAATTGAACTGTTACTGCCACTTTTCTGGAATTTTTAAAACCATTTGTTGCCCAACCCTATTTGCTGTGAGGGGATGATGGTTCAGTGTTATAGCTTTGAAATTTGTAAAATTGTTGTTTCAAGATGATCTCTTTTAAGGTGAAATCTTGGAATAAAAGGGATCCTGTGGCCTATTCTCAATCCTGACCAACATGCTTGGGTCTCTACGAGTGGTAGTGGTGTTACTGGAAAGGAGATTGGGGAGAATCCCAAGGTATTCTGTAAATGTATCAAAGGAAAGAGGATAACCAGGGATAGAGTAGAACATTAGGGTCCAAGGGGACAATTTGTTTATGGAGCTGGAGGATATTGATAGAGTATTAAAAGAGAGCTTCACAGCTGTCTTGAATTTGGAGGAGGATGTATTAGAGGTTTTGGCAAGCTTAAAAGTGGAAAAATACCCAAGTGCAGATGAGTTATAGCTGCTATGGTAGAAAATTATAGAGGCTCTGGCCATAGGGCAGGTGCCATGGAGAATTTCTAATGTGATTCTACTTTTCAAGAATGGTGTAGAGATAAATCGAGGAATTACAGATCAGCAAGTGTCTCATCAGTGGTAGGAAAGTTATTGGAGAAAGTTTGAAGGAGAGAATTAATCAGTGCTTGGAGAGGCAAGGTTTGATCAGGGATAGTCAACCTAGCTTTGTCAGAGGGAGGTCATGCATAATAAATTTGATTGAAGTTTTGAGAATGTAACCAGGTATGTAGGTGAGGGTGGTGTGGTTGATCTAATTTATGAATTTGGGCAAGGTCCCCTCATCAGGAGACTGGTAAAGAAATTAAAAGCACATGGGGATCCAGGGTAATTTGGTAAATTGAATCCATAATTGTCTTAATGTCAGAATAGAGTGCAGGAGGCAGTGTTTGTTTCTTGTGACTGGAGGCTGGTATCCCATGGAATACCATAGGTCAGTGCTGATGCCTTTACTATTTGTGTTACATATAAACGACGATAGAGAAGAAAATGTGAGAGGATGATAGTAAGTTTGTGGATGACACAAAGGTAGCCTGGATGATTGACAGTGAGGAAGAAATCTTAGCTTACAGGAGAATATGGACACATTGGTCAGATGGACAGATCAGTGGCAGATGGAATTTAAGGAAATCTAGGAAGCTCAGAGGAACAAAGTGATCACCTCCTTGTATTGGCAGATTTTGGAAATCTGTAGTGCACGTAAGCATGAGATAATTGGTGAGTATGATTACCCTAAGGGAGACTGGCTAATGTAGAGTGTAGGGGATGGAAGGGGAGAAATTCCTGCATTATGTGCAGGAGAACTTTCTGGAACAGTCCAATTCCAGTCCTACCAGGGAAGGGGCTGTGCTGGATCTCGTCCCAGGAAATGAGATAGGCCAGCTGGGGAGAACATCAGAGTGGGGAATCATTTGGGAAATAGCGAACATAATAAGAATCAATATTAAGTTGTAAAAGGATTAAAATCGGTCAATTATTACAATGCCAGACTGGAAAAGGGTAGATTTTAGGGGTCTAAAAGTTAAACAGGAACAGGTTGATTGGAAACACATATTTCTGGATAAAACAGTGGTTGAAAAATAGAGATGAATAGGGTACAAGTCTATGAGAAATAAATATGGGGTATCCAAAGCAAGAATACTCTGGACAACTAAGAATATTGATTAGAAAATAAGAAAAAGGAAGCATATGATGCATACTGGAATAATAAAGCAATAGAATCAGGAATAATATCTCAAATGTAGGAGAGAGGCTAAGGCTGGAATAAGGAAGGCTAATGTGAAGCTTTCCAAAAAGGAAAGGATGACAGGCTGCTCTAAAACAAATACTAAAAGGTTCTTCAAACATAATAATAATAAACGATTAGTGAAGGACAGAGTAGGGCCCATAAGGAACAAGCAGGGTAAGCCGCTCACTGAAGCAAAGGCTATGGCAGAGGTGCTAAATGAGTACCTTGCTTCTGTCTTTAGCAAATTAAAAATTGGTGACAATGGCCGCGCTGAAAATGTGTGTATTGAGCAACTGAGCAGTACAGTGATAGATGAAGAAGAGATTCTAAAAAAGGCTGGGAGAAGTCCAGGTAGAGAAATCACCAAGCTGGGAAGGAATGCATTGATATTGCTGACAGAAGTGAGGGCGGAAATTGCAGAGTTGTTGACAGAAATTTTCCAGGCTTTTCTAAATATAGTCCTGGGGGACTGGAGAATTGCAAACATGATATGATTGTTTCAGAAAGTGGCAAAGGAGAGCCAAGTGAACTACAGACCTATCAACTTGACATTAATAATGGGCAAACTACTGGAGGCCATAATACAGGATAAGGTAAATACACACTTAGAGAAAAATATAAATGTTTGCTAGACTTGTCACAGGCAAGTCATGTCTGACAAATTTGACTGATGATGTGAACGTGCCGGTGTTGGACTGGGGTGGACAAAACTAAAAATTGTACTACACCAGGTTATAGTGCAACAGCTTTACATGGAAAAATTAGCTTTTGGGGTGCTGCTTCATCAGGCAGCTGTAGGACTATAACCTGGTGTTGTGTGATTTTTAAATTTGACTGAGTTCTTTGATTAGGTGACACAGGCAGGGTACTGCTGTAGAAATTGTATATTTGGAGTCTCAGAAAGCATTTGAAAGCATGGCAGGCTAATTAGCAAATTAGAAAATTTTTGGGATTAAGTCCTTGCAGCAATGGATCAGCAGTTGGCTAAAAGATAGGAAACAGAGGGTAGGTATTGATGGGCATTTTTCAGATTGGAGTCAAGTTTCTAGGAATTAGTGTTGGAACTCATGCTTTTTCTGATTTTATACAAATGATTTGAAGGTATGTGTTGAGGCAAAATCTCTACATTTTCAGATGATACTAAGCTAGGAAGAATTGTAAATTGTGACAATGATGCTGAGTGACTTAAGAGGGATATTGACAAGTTGGCCAAATGGGCAGACACTCGGCAGTTTAATTTTAATGCAGAGTAATGTGGGGTAATGCATTTTGGTAGAGGGAACAAAGAGAAACTGATACAATTAGAGGGGATTACTGGAGCAAAAGCACCTCAAGATGCACGTGCATTATTCTCTGAAAGTGACCAGGCAAATTGAAACAGTTAAGAATGTTTATAAGATCATTGGTTTATAAATAGAGGCATTAAGTCTAAAAGCAAGGAAATGATGTTACATCCCTACAAATCATTGGTTAGGCTACATTTGGAGTATTATGTCCAGTTCTGTGCACTGTAGTTAAGAAGGATAAAATACAAAAGAAATTTACTAGAATGGTACTAGGAATGAGGGATTTTAGATACAAAGAAAGATTACAGAAATTGGGCTTATTTTCCTTGGAGCAGAGAAGATCAGAGATTACCTCACTGAGGTGTTCAGTTATGAACAATTTAGACAGGGTAAAGTATGATATTCTGTTACTACTAGTTGGTCTGCCAGAACTATTAGGGGTCAAGAATGTCGGCCAGAGTGTGATGAGGAGAAACTTCTTTACTCAGAGTACTGGAAAGTGGGGCTAGTGTAGATTGAGAAGTAGTTGTGTACATTTGATGTGCTGAAGGGCCTCTTCTGAACTGTGTGATTCTAAGATGTAAGTTATTATTTACAGTTATACCTGTAAATATCAAACAGGGCAGCTTTGCCAGTGGAGGACGGACTGTAGGTATACCAAGTCAAAGTGGAGTGTTGGGAATGCCAATCCCCCAAACACCTCTGAAAAGTTTATCAGAAGTTTTTTTTTCCTCTGTTCTCTGATGTTAGTAGAAATAAGGGTTTTAAGAAAGAATGCATTTGGAACAGATGGAAAGGAATCCATGGATCAATAATCATCTAAAAGTAACTTAAAGAAAGAAGTAAGGATATGAATATACAAATGAACATGTAACTCCTAGTGAATGTTTCATTTACTGGAGTTACTTTTAATCAATCTGTTTGGGGCAACTAGGGCAAGTGGGACTTGAACCTGGATTTTCTAGCCTAGATACGAGGACACTACCACTGCTCACCAAGCCCCTCAGAACAACCACTATCAATACATTTAATCAACCTGTTCAGACATGTTATCACACACCTCTGGAACAGGTGAGACTCAAACTGAGGCTTTCCTTACTCAGCAATAAAGACTCTACTACCAGACTACAAGAAGTGCCTTGTAAAAGATATGTTCAATCAACTTGATCAGATGATATGACATACTTCCAGGATAAAAAGTAGGGAGGAGAGACTTGGGGGAGGGGCGTCGGAAATGCGATAGGTGGAAAGAGGTCAAGGTGAGGGTTATAGGTCAGACTGGGGTGGGGGCGGAGA
>NC_057731.1:41601188-41688142 GCF_004010195.1 Chiloscyllium plagiosum | reverse complement strand
CCTTGTCTCAGTCAAATCCATCGAACTCAGCACCGCCTTCCTAACCTGCAATCTTCTTCCTGACCTCTCCGCCCCCACCCCAGTCTGACCTATCACCCTCACCTTGACCTCTTTCCACCTATCGCATTTCCGACGCCCCTCCCCCAAGTCCTTCCTCCCTACCTTTTATCTTAGCCTGCTGGACACACTTTCCTCATTCCTGAAGAAGGGCTTAAGCCCAATTCTCCTGTTCCTGCCTGACCTGCTGCGCTTTTCCAGCAACACATTTTCAGCTCTGATCTCCAGCATCTGCAGACCTCACTTTCTCCCCATTCTTCCAGCATAGCCTTATGAACCTAGATCTGCTGGACCTGAGGTAGGGACACTACCATTGTGCCATAAGACCCTCAGAACAATCACTATACACTCTTCAAAGTTCTACAAATAAAGACTTAATGGTAAATAATCACCTTAATCACTTGACCATCTGATTTTTCTGGGTCACTGGCTGATTGAACAATGAATTGCCCAATATCCTTGTGCAGTTTACCCATTGTCATTGATTCTGTGGGAGAGAGATTTTAAACAGTTCACCATTGTCATCAAATTGTAATAATAAAATCAGTAATAATTTCATCCTGCGTTTGCGATTCTCACTGAAGCATTGTTCCTGATGAGTAAGACAATTTACAACAATTAGCTTTGCCAATAAAGTGTG
Organism: Chiloscyllium plagiosum; assembly: GCF_004010195.1. Taxonomy (NCBI): domain Eukaryota; kingdom Metazoa; phylum Chordata; class Chondrichthyes; order Orectolobiformes; family Hemiscylliidae; genus Chiloscyllium; species Chiloscyllium plagiosum. Next base: position 41,687,445 of record NC_057731.1, on the reverse strand, counting down.
GCAGGGAAATCTTATAGGATGTTGAAGTGATACAAAAAGAGATCGCTATATAGAATATTTAACGTATTGGCGACATATCTTGATTCTCTTGACTAACATCACACATTAATGGCAATGGCATCAACAGTTACTGCAAATATTACAGGTATTCAAAATGGTACAATATTACGCTAACAATAACAGGTTTTTGCAATGCCCTGCAAAGTATAAAGTTACACTTAAACTAATGCTTCAATATCATATCAATATGCTTTTTGTTTACTATTCTTAATCAACAACGTCAAATGGGTCCAAACACTAACAGTACCAGTGAGAGATCTGCAGCCACCAAAATTTACTGTATTAATTTGCTCTGTTCAAATATAAAATAAGCTTTGGAAAAATATAAAGAATTCAACAATTTACAATCTACCTGATAATGGTTATTTGTACAAAATCAATTGTCCCCGGCTCAGTGCTAAATACTACTTGGATGGAAAACTCTTCAACCTCAGTTGCCTCCATGTCAAAACTAAACTGAGTACCAGAGGCCTACAGTATGCAGATGACAGTAGTGCTGTTGCCCACTCTGCCCCAGGTTTGCAAGCTATTTTTGAACTCTTAAATTCAGCATGCATGAGATTTAGCCTGTCCCTAAATGTTGGCAAAATTATTCTCATATCAACCCAGACTTCAGCCAAATATTCCAATTCCTAAAAGGAGAGATTCTGGAATATGTTGAACACTTGCTACACCTTGTCAGCGACAAGGAGACCAAACACCAGATCAGTTCCATCAGTTCAGCTTTCAACAAACTCTGGCACTGAGGTTTGACAACAAAGATCTCTAAGTCAACAAAGTCTCAGTGTATGTGATAATTGTCACCATCACCACATTTCTGTTGTGTAGTGAGTCCTGGACTGTTTATCAGCAACATGTAAGTATGCTAAAGAAACTCCATTAACAATACCTCTATCACATTTTAGGGACTCTGCGAAGGTTATAGAACAAATGCCAGTGGTATGCTGAAGCCAATTTCTGAGCATTCAGGTAAACTTTATACAAAATCAAATGCAATGCACTGGACTCTATATCTTGCTAGCTAAAAGGCGAGGAAATTATTGGAAGAAATTCTAAAGGACTGGCTTAAACAATACTTGGAAAGGCAGGGATTGATCAGGGATAGACTGCACAGATATGTTAGAGCGAAATACTCTCTGACTAATTTTAATGAGCTTTTTGAAAGGATAACTAAATGTATTGATGAAGATCATGCAGTTGATGTTGTTTACATGGACTTCAGTAAGGCCTCTGACAAGGTCCCATATCAAAGCTGGTCCAAAAAATAAGAGTTCATGGAATCCAATGCAAATTAGCATACTGAATCCGAAACTTGCTTACAAATCGGAGGGAAAAGATGATGGTGGAGGATCGATTTTTTTTTGTAATTGGAAGCCTGTGACCAGTGTGTACTACAGGGATTGATGCTGGGATCTTGCTATTTTTTTACATGATTAACGGCTTGGATGTGAATGCGCCAGGTATAATTAGTAATTTTATAGATGACACAAAGTTATGGTGTTGTTGATAGTGAGGAGGATGATCTTGGACTACAATTTGATAATGGTCAGCTGGTAAATTGTGCAGAGCAATGGCAGATGGAATTTAACCCTGATAGTTTTGAGGTGATGCATTTTGGGAGGTCTAATAAGGAAACAGGTAAAAACAAGGGCTGCAGATGCTGGAAACCAGAGTCTAAATTATAGTGGTGCTCGAAAAGCACAGCAGGTCAGGCAGCATCCGAGGAGCAGGAAAATCGACGTTTCGGGCAAAGGCTCTTCATCAGGAATAGGGAATATCTTACACAATGAATGGTAAGTCGCTTGGTGTTCCAAGTCCATGGATCATTGATGATGTCAGCATTTGTAGACAGGTTAGTTAGAAGGCAAATGTGTTGTTCGCCTTCCTTAGTAGAATATAGGAGCACGGAAGTCTTGTGCTACTAAACAAGTATTTTGCATCAGTATTTACTGTGGAAAAGGACATGGAAGACATAGAATGTAGGGAAATACATGGTGACATTTTGAAAAATGTCCATATTACAGAGGAGGAAGTGCTGGGTGTCTTTAAATGCATAAAAGTGGAAAAGTCCCCAAGACCTGATCAGGTGTACCCTAGAACTCTGTGGGAGGTGATTGCTGGGCCTCTTACTGAGGTATTTGTGTTATCAATAGTCACAGGTGAGGTGCTGGAAGATTGGAGGTTGGCTAACATGGTGCCACTGCTTAAGAGAAGTGGTAAGGACAAACCAAGGAACTATAGACCAGTGAGCCTGACGGTGGTGGGCAAGTTGTTGGAGGGAATCCTGAGGAAGGTGGTGGTGGAGGGTTGTTTTTCAGACTGGAAGCCTGTGACCAGTAGAGTGCCACAAGGGTCAGTGCTGGGTCCACAACTTTTCATTATTTCTATAAATGAGTTGGATGTGACCATAAGAGGTACAGTTAGTAAGTTTGCAGATGACACCAAAATTGGAGGTGTAGTGGACAGCGAAGAAGGTTACAACGATTACAACAGGTTCTTGATCAGATGGGCCAATGGCTGAGAAGTGGCAGATGGAGTTTAATTTAGATAAATGTGAGGTGCTGCATTTTGGGAAAGCAAATCTTAGCAGGACTTATACCCTTAATGGTAAGGTCCTAGGGAGTGTTGCTAAACAAAGAGACCTTGGAGTGCAGGTTCATAGCTCCTTGAAAGTGGAGTTGCAGGTAGATAGGATAGTGAAAGCGGCATTTGGTATGCTTTCCTTTATTGGTCAGAGTATTGAACACAGGACTTGGGAGGTCAGGGAGAAGTTTTGGCTTTACAGGATATTGATTAGGCAATTCTAGTCTCCTTCCTACCAGAAAGATGTTGTGAAACTTGAAAGGTTCAGAAAAGATATACAAGGATGTTGTCAGGGTTGGAGGATTTGAGCAAAAGGGAGATGTTGAATAGGCTAGGGCTGTTTTGCCTGGAGTGTTGGAGGCTGAGGGGTGACATTATAGAGGTGTATAAAATCATGAGGGACGTGGATAGGATAAATAGACAGTCTTTTCCCTGGGATGAGGGAGTCCAGATCTAGAGGGTATAGGTTTAGGGTGAGAGGGGAAAGATATAAAAGAGACCTCAGGGGCAACTTTTTCACACACACGGTGGTGTGTGTATGGAATGAGCTGCCAGAGGAAGTGATGGAGGCTGGTACAATTACAACATTTAAAAGGCATTTGGATTGGTTTATGAATAAGAAGAGTCTGGAGGGATATGGGCCAGGTGCTGGCAGGTGGGATTAGATTGGGTTGAGATATCTGGTCAGCATGGACGAGTTGGACCGAAGAGTCTGTTTCTGTGCTGTTCATCTCTATGACTCTATAACTTTATAAAATATTAGTTAGGCCACAGATGGAATACTGTGTGCAGTTCTGGTGACCACACTATTGGAAGAACATGATTTCACTGAAGAGGGTGCCGAAGAGATTCACCAGGATACTATTTGGAATGAAAAGTCTCAATTATGAGGAGAGACAGGATAGGCTGAGTTTGTTTTCCTTTGAGCAGAGAATGCGGAGAGGTATACAATATATGAGAAACAAAAACAGTAGATTGTAAGACTCTTTTCCCCTTGACAGACATGTTTAAGACCAGAGGGCCTAAGTTTAAGGAGAGGAATAAGTGATTTAGAGGAAATGGGAACAGTTCCTTTCTAACTAAAAGGGTGATAGAATTATAAAATGTGCTACCTGAGAGGGATGATGGAGGCAGGTACTCTTGCAATAATTAAGAGGCATCTGGATGAGTAGGGCATAGTAGGCTAAGAACCAACTGCAGATAAGTAAGATTAATGTAGTTTGGTGTTTGTTGGTTGCCATAGACATGGTAGGCTGAAGGGCCTGTTTCTATGCTGTATCACTCTATGACTATGACATTATCTCTCCTGTCAGATTTTCTTTTCTCAACTCTCACACCTGCAGCATTCCAGGGGATGGTGAAGAAAATGCTACAAAGTCACTTTGAAGCTTTCTTTGAAATATGACAGCATTGGCATCAATGACTAGGAGGAACTCGCTAGACATTGTTCAAAATGACACAAGCAAGTTGCATCATCTGTGATTGCTAATGCTACAATAATGAGGCAGTGAAGAAAGCAAATTCAGCATTCTGGATCCCATTACCTCATGGACATCATGACCAGATTGAGATTCAACCTTTTCATATGTGAAGTCACTACAGAATGGGGGAGGTGGTAGCATACTGGTAATGTCGTCAGGCCAGAAATCAATGGCCAAAGATTCCACTACCCCTCCTCCCCTCCAACCTGACTAAAATGTCCAGGAGGAGCTCTTGTATGGGAATTTAAGGGACAATTGACAAGTTACCTCATCATAGCCTGGTCCAGAAGATTATATTACATGAAATCCATGGGAAATTGGATACAAAATTAGCTTGGTCGTAGGAGACATAGGAGAGCTGTGGAGGGTATTTTTCTGAGATCTGTGATCAGTGGTGTTTTGCAAGGATCAGCGCTGAGACCTCTGTGATTTGTTTGTTATATATACAAATGATTTGGAAGCAAATGTAGAGGGTCTGATTAGTAAGTTTGCAGATGATGTGAAAATTGATGGAGTTGTAGATAGTGAGGCAGGTTATCAAAGGATACAGCAGGGTATAGATGAGTTGGATAGCTGGGAAGAAAAATGGTAGATGGAGTTTAATCTGGACAAATTTGAGATGATGCACTTTAGGAGGTTAAATAGCAAGACCTTTAGGAGCATTGGTATACAGAGGGATCTTCCACAGCTCCCTGAAAGTAGCAATGCAAGTGCATAAGGTGGTAAAGAAGGCAAACAGCATGCTTGCCTGAATGATTAGGGCACTGACCGTGAAAATTGGCAAGACATGTTGCACCTGTGTAACTTTAGTTACACCACATTTAGATATTGTGTGTAGTTCTTTTCGCCACACTATAGGAAAGATGTGGAAGCTTTGGAGAGGGTGCAAAACAGTTTTACAAGGAAGTTGCCTGGATTGGAGTGTATTAGCTCTTAGGAGAGCTTTGGACAAACTTGGATTGTATTCGCTAGAATGTCGGAGGTGACCAGAAGTATATAAAATTATGAAAGGCATGGATAGGATTGTTAATTGGAGTCTCTTTCTGAAGATGGAAATGTCAAATACTAAAGGACATTGGTTTAAGGTGAGAGCTGAAAGTGTACAGGTAGTGTAGGTCAGTGAGTAAAGGGATGATAGATCACAGAATGATAGTAAAACAAAATATGTAGTGAAGTACTAAAGTGCCATTGATACCTTGAGCATGTTGGGCAACAACGATCTCACTTTCCACCAGGTTCACAAACACATCGTAGATGTCTAGGCGGTCAGTCACCTTTAAGTCTGTGAAACCAGCTACATACCCTGTGTGTTGAAGTGAAAACAATTCTTAGAACTGTCATTAAACACTAGAGGTATATACTCTGTTACAGGGGAAAAGCCATCAATGTTTGCCAGCAGATGGATCGATAGTTGGTAATTTGCAACCACTTTATACATCCCAGAATTAGACAAAGGGATTTTATTATTGAGTGACAAAGTTCCAGGTGAAATTAGATATTGCAGGAGTAGCACAGCAAAAAGTGATTTAATTGTGGATTTGAAAAAGAAACAGTATTCCTACCAGCACAAGTCTTCAAGGCCTCTAGTTCATTTTGATTTAAATGCACATAAGGATGAAGTATTGACCAATCCTGCCTATGCCAAGCTAATGTAGGCAAGGTCCTGGAATATAAAGTAAAATGAATATCTGTCACAATTCGCAGTCACCACACTTTGAAATGACAAACTTTTAAAGAACAGAGAATTAAAGCCAGTGATTTTGCTTTGTTCTTCCTGGCTTCTCTGCAAGGGCAAGAGTCAAGGATCTACCAGAAAAGGCCATTTTTCCAGTTATTAGCTTCAAGATGATACATTGTGTCACTATCACAAAAACTACACCAAATAGATTGAAGTGGGTTCAAGAAGACAGCGCATTACCACTTTGTCAAAGATAATAGGGAAAGCAATAAATGCATATCCACCCAAGGACATTCCGGTGTCATAAATGATTTTTAAAATGTGTCTCCATTTAGTGTGGCTCAGCATTTTCCATTAAAATCGCAGGACAGGGTTCAGAGATAAAGCAATGGAAATAGCAATATCTGGTTATCATGGCATCCAAAGTAGGAAGTTTAGAAGATGTAGACAATATCATGCAAATGCAGTGAAACACTATGTGCCATCCCATGTATTGTTTTTACCTGGTAAACTCCTGCAATGCTTCTATGCGTGGGTGGTAGACCACAATTCTCCTCTTCAACAGAAGTGCAGTATACAGGATAATAGTTTCCATTCCAAACTGATTTACTACATCTGGTAAAGAAAAATGCATTTCACTGGAGACAAAAAAAATCCTACTTTGTTTCACAACATAATCACTTTACTGCATACGGTGATTTTATTCCCTTAAGAGAACCATTTCACACCAACATGACTTTCACTTTGTGTGGAGTTCATAGAATCTTGACAGTGCAGATAATGGCTATTTGGCCCATTGAGTTTGCACTGATCTGCAATACTCATAACCCTGCATTTACTGTAGCTAATCCATCTTACCTACATATTTCTGAACTGTGGGAAGAAACTGAAGCACCGGCGGAAATCCACACAGACAGTCACCACAGACTGGCATCAGACTCTGGTCCCTTGCATTGTGAGGCTGCAGTGCTAACTACTGTGCAACTGTGTTACTCAGTTATCTGGTTTCAGTGAAGGATTGAATTGAGGAATAACTATTTCAGGCCAAAGTGAACTATACTCACAACTTATGGTTGCTGTTCATTTTCTCTGCTTAAATATCTGCATATGTGGAAGTCTAGTGCGGTCAGAGTTGAGTTAATCTACAATGTTCTCCATAGTCATGTGACACTTGCTGCTACATTAAGAATTGTGATTTTTTTCCAAGTCTTTCATGAAGATGTATGCAACAGTGGAAGACTATCATTTATTACATAATTGTCCATGAAAAGGTGATGGTGACCCACCAGACTGGGTAAGAGCAGCAGATCTCCTTTCTTAAAAGATATTGGTGAACCTGACAGCTTTTCAAACATTATTCACAAATACTGGTGGTTTGTTTTTAAATGTCTAAATTAATTGAATTTAAATCCCAAAGCTGCCATGATGACATTTGAACTTGAGTTTCTGGATTATTATCCAGAATTAACCATTATTAACCACTATGCTATAGAATCCCTAGGTGAATGTGCGTGTCAGAGAGGTACCAGTGAACAGCTGAGGGTTATCTACTTTCAAGAGACCGCTGTGTGCAAAATGAAAATAAGAACAGCTACTGAACAATGGAAAATAGATCATCATATGTAAAATAATTAAGTTAAAATGAATTCAGTAGAAAATGAAACAATTCTGCCATAAGATATAAGTACATTTGGAGTAGATAGAAATATAGAAATAAGTGAAGGAGTTAGGCTGTTTGGCCCTTCAAGCCTGCACCACCATTCAATATGGTCACGGCTGATCATGCAATTTCAGTATCCCACTCCTATTTTCTCTCCATACCCTTTAACTGTAAGGGCAACATCCAGCTCCCTCTTGAATACATCAAACAATCTGACCCCAATAGCTACGTTAGAGAATTCCACAGGTTCACAACTCTGAGTGAAGAAATTCTTCCTCATCTCAGTCCTGAATGGATTACCCATTACCGTGACCCCTAGTTCTGGAATTATTCAACAACTTTCTACATCTTTCTTTCTACATCTAGCCTGTCCAGCCCCAGATGTCCCACTATTTGTGATAATTACAAACTACCATTTTTTACACAATAGCTTATTATATCAATGATGTAAAGATCTGCTTGGCATCGGACCAAAGCATTAACTCTGTTTTCTCATTACAGATGCTGCCAGATCTGCTGTGTTTTTCCAACAATTTTTGTTTTTGTTCATGCATAATGTAAGTGACCATATTTGCTCAATCATGACATCAACCAGATTGAATACTTCAAAAGGAAACTTATGTTTATGTAAATCCTTAAGCATAACAGGTTTTTGTGTTTACCTTTAATGGATCCAGCAAGGTATGCTTTTCTTGCATCATAATCCTTCATAAGAAATGACCCATTCTCTTCACTTTGACAGATGCCATTAGTAAGAACAGAAATGTAACCTTCCATCATTTTGGCTGGGCTACCATATTTCATGTATATCCTTCAGAAATATTAACATCATTAAAGTTGATAATCACCTTTATATAAAGAAATATGTTTGTTTTTAATGACTGTTATGCTATTGAAATATATAGAAAGATATTAACTTTCTCATTTAGAAAGGTTTCTTTTTCAAGTGAATATCACTTTTCGGAACACAGATTAATATTTCAAAATTGCCAAACACAACAATATTTTCGGATTCAAGTTTCTGACTCTGGAGTTGGGCTTTCTTTATCCCACATACTGCTTAGTTAAAATCATGGAATTTCCTCCATAACTGCAGAATAAGAACTTCAGCTGTTAAAGATGTCAGTTCATCACCACCATCTCAAGGGCAATTAGGAATGGGCAATATTGCAGGCCTTGCCAATTTCACAAAAATCCCATGAATAAACACAAAATACCATCAGGCATGTGCATTTCAATCCCAGATTGTATTGATTTAAGTATTATTGGTACAATAAAACATATTATACATCTAATTCAGAAACCTACAATATCATTATGTTGTAATAAATAATATGGTGTGTAGAGAATAGAATAAGTGACTGTCTCGTTATTATGAAGATGTGGGTGTACCTTTTAAGAGAGTTAAAAGCAGCAGAACTAGCAGATACAGCACCAAGTGTTCTCAACAAGGTAACAATGTAACACAGGGTCGAACAACTCGATTAGCTCATTGCTTGGAGACAAAAACCAATTCGAATTCGGCCAATCAGTTTAAATTATACCCGAAAAAATACCAATTTCCAATCAAGTTTGAATTGAGTATGTTGACAATCTTAAAAGCCAATGATAGAATCCAATGCTCTGGGGTATAAGACGGGGGGAATTGAACAGTTGGGAGGAGAACTGCCAAGTCCTAGCATGTAACAGACTGCTTGAAAAAAATTTCTCTTAAAAGTACCTTTTCGATCAGTAACCTGTGCCGCAGAAATTCCTAACAAGGAGAAAAGAGGACACAGGAAGATCCGAAGACAAGAACCTAAAGCTGCCTGGTTTTGAGATAAGAAGTGATGTTTTATAAGTCTTAATTGGGAGTTTTATCGGAATAGTATAATAAAAGGGAAGGTAACAGATAGGTTAAAATAAAGAATGGTAAATACTTGTTAGTTAATTTTACTCTGTTATACTTTAAGAAATAAATTTGTTAATTTTTACTTAGTTCTTGGCCACTCGAAGTTTTACAGATTACTGCGTGGGATAAATCTTTTCTGTGTTGCTGGTTTTAAATTAAGCAGGAGAATTTACTCTGTGTTGTGATACTCGTAAAGCCATAATAAACTGCATTACACAGGATAGCAGTGCAAAAATTACTCAGATACTATTGCCAAATCATGATATCAATCAGTATCAATGTGTCCTTACCTAATGCAGGCTTGAAGTTAGGTAAAACTCCAATGGTGCACAGCATTAGGAACCTTGGATCCAAAATTATCAGTTCTGCCAGGTAGGTTACATCTACTACATATCTTGTTTCAAAGTACCATTTTCTGCATCGCAAAATATTAGTTTATTAAATAAAGCTACCTAATTTGTATTTTAATGAACCAATACTATTTGGTTCCATTGTCTCTTTAGGAAGCCTGCATATAAATGTACCACTTGCACACAGAAAACAATGGTCTGATAATTGTGGGTTGCAGGAATGGTGTGAATGAGGTTGAAAGCAGTCAAAGAATTCAGTAAAATCAGGAAGTTCTGCTCATATGACCTCATCAGCGTGTTATAATTTTGCCTCCTGACCAGCAGATAATTAGCCATTAAGCCTGGTCACTAAGCAGTCAACTGCAACTGTCATTGGAGGGGGAGGGGGGGGTCTCAGTTCCTTTAAGAGTCAGATCCCCACCCCCTTCCTTGTGAGCCGCCAGTCAATCACAGGGTTGGCAAATCTTATGATACCCACTACTAGGACTGAAGTCAGTCCTGAATGGTGAAAAAAGTGGATGCCCAAGAATGAAGGGTGGTGTGTAGGGCTTATTGGGACCTGGTATGCAGGCCCTTGCATTATTGTGGTAGGGAGGGGTGGTTATTGAAAATGCAATGGAGGAAGGTCTGACAGTAGCTTTTGCCTCCAGGGTCACTGGGGTCCTAAACAGCAAAGTCCTTCCTACCTAAGCCCAAAAGGGGACTCGTCTTTTACGTTGTGACCTACCTGTGTAGTGTAAGGATGCCTTCCATTTAAGAACCTCAGTGGAGGACTTTTGGACGGAACCACCCTCGACATTCCATGTCCCTGACATAATCAGAGATTTCAAGAATGAACTCCATCCCCAGCTTTCTCTTCCAATTTTATGTCCCCCCTTAACTCTTCCCAGCTTGCTCCTAAGGGTGAAATGTGATTCCGCCCAAGGAGTGCTGAGGGAGCTATTTACTTCTCAAAGCCTTGAGCTCCTATCTCTGCTTTACGGCTGAGTTTCCTAATATTTGGGAAACCAGTTAGTTAACTTCAAGTTGGAATCCCATTGTATTGTAGGAGCTCAATAAATATATTAATAAGCATCTCACTTTGTTATGTCAGTGGAGACAGATGCACCAAAATCTGTCACTCTAAAACTAAAACTAACAGTGGATGCAACACAGTATGTTAGGGTAAGGTTAAGTGTCTTTCGCTATGTAACTATTCTTAACCTGTTTCTGCTATTAGTTTTCAATGTACCCCTTTTCAAGGACAGGCATATCCTGCCCAACATATATCCCTTAACCACAATCATTAAAAGAGACTATAATCATAATTTTACCTCTTGTCATTCAGACTGAGCAAGTTGACTGTCTTGCTTCCTACATTCTATCATTGAAACACTTATGAAAAGTTCATTATGTGTAAAATATTTCTTTAGGATGTCCTGAGGTCAGGAAAGTTCCTCAGCAACTTATCCCCTGAGGAAGTTGTTTAAATATTTTATTTTTTCTTTGCATGTAAACTGGTAAGTTGTAATTATTTTAGCTATGAGCCACTGAGCATTTGAAATGTCCAGGGCAAAATAGTACAGATGATGGTTTAGTGGTAATGTCACTGGACTGTAATACAGAGGAGCAAAAATGTGTCCAAACTGTAAAGCTAGACTCAGTAATGTCCATCAAGAAACTATCATCGATTTGATTTAAAAGAGCAATCTGCTTCAAATGTTGACCTTGCCAATGATGACCATATCCCATGAAAGCCATTACATGTAAAACCTTCACCTAGATCCATAAAGAGTTCAATATAATGTGTAATGTGATCTCAGAATTTATAACTCACCTACATAATACTCTCCCAAATGATGCATATTTCTCAGGATTAAAGTCTTTGGCAGTCAGAACTATAGAAAAATGGGTCACCTATGATAAGAATGAAAAATAAGATACAACTAATATTTAATGCTCATCATTGTCACAATTAGAGTTCTATTTCAATTCCTAACTCTTACGCAAAATTAGAAATAGAACTTAAGAATGCAATTTGATATGGCTATAATATCATATAGTTCTCCATATTCATGCTGCCTTATTATATAGTATTGACATTACAGAAATGTGGTATGTGGCACATGGAAACTGAGATTGAGAGCAAGGAAGAGAAGAAAGTCTGGCCTCAGATTAAAACAAATCCATAAAGCGTTGTATACCTTTGACAATGTGGTGGGATCCTGGACTTGTATGGTTGTGATATAATACCAGGTTCTTTTGAACTGGCCAAAGACAAAGGTGTGAAGAACATCATTTTCATCAGAAAGGCAGCATTTCCTCAAAAGCAGCTCACGGAATTCTGTTGTGACAGTAGGATAGCACCACACCCACAGTGCATCACCATTTGTGTCTTTTTCTAAGGAAGGAAGGACATTCATTATAAGAGTGTGAAAGAGCACTACTGAAGTTGTAAAAATGCATTTTATATAATGTGGAGGAGCTGGTGTTGGACCGGAGTGGACAAATTTAACAATCATACAACACCAGATTATAGTCCCACAGGTTTATCTGGAAGCACTAACTTTTGGAGTGCTGCTCCTTCATTAGATGGTTGTCCACCTGATGAAGGAACAGCGCTCTGAAAGCTGCTGCTTTCAAATAAACCTGTTAGACTATAATCTGGTGTTGTGTGATTTTTTAACTTTGCATTTTATATAAACTCTTGTCAGGAAATTCATCTTTAAAGCAGTAGCTCCACATTCCACAATGATATGCTTTTAAAAATCAATATGCTGTGAAGAATTAAATGCATGTCCATAATGATTATTACCAAGTTAAAAAATCACACAACACCAGGTTATAGTCCAATAGGTTTAATTGGAAGCACACTAGCTTTCGAAGCGACGCTCCTTCATCAGGTGATAGTGGAGGGCTCGATCGTAACACAGAATTTATAACAAAAATTTGCAGTGTCATGTAACTGAAATTATACATTGAAAAATTGATTGTCTGTTAAGCCTTTCATCTGTTAGAATACAGTGATAGTTTCACTTCTTTCATGTGTAAATCACAAAACCTTTTTTTTAAAGCAGCATTCTCGGGTTAGCTGTTAACAATGGTGATAGCTAGACAATATGTTGAAGGTGTTAGCCCCCTGTGTTTGTCTATGACCTGATGTTTAGATTGATTCTAATCTAAAAAGGTCTATGACCTGATGTTTAGATTGATTCTAATCTAAAAAGTGAGATCACAGAGATTTACATAAATTCATGCAGTTTTTGAGTTTAGAGTTCTACATGAATATATGCAGTTTTTGAGCAAAGTGTAATGTAACTCTGCAAGTACAAATTCACCCCACAAAATATATGTGTGCATGTGGGTCTGTGTCTGTCTGGGTTGGGGGTTGTGAGTGTAAGAAAATGTGTGTGTGTATAGTGAGTGCAGAGTGTCTTAAGTCTGTGAGGGGGTGCATGTGTGAGCGTGGCAGTGTGTGTGTGTCTATAAGGGTGTGTGTGGGTGTCTGTGTGCACATCTGTATGTACCTGTTTGTGTGTAGTGTAATGGTGATCACCTGTAATGTGACATGAACCCAAGGTCCCGGTTGAGGCCCTCCCTATGGGTACCGAACTTAGCTTTTAGCCTCTGTTCGGCCACTTTCCTCTGCTGCCTGTCCCGAAGTCCATCTTGGAGGATGGTTACCCGAAGGTCCGAGGCTGAATGTCCTGGACAACTGAAGTGTTCCCCAACTGGGAGGGAACCCTCCTGTCTGTTGATTGTTGTGCAGTGACCATTCATCCGTTGTTGTAGCCTTTGCTCGGTTTCCCCGATGCCTCCGGGCATCCTTGCCTGCAACGTATAAGATAGACAACGTTGGCTGAGTCACATGAGTACCTGCCATGTACATGGTGGGAGGTGTTCCCATTCGTAATAGTGGTATCTATGTCCACAATCTGACATGTCTTGCAGCGTCCACCATGACAGGGTTGCATAGAGTTGTCCTGAGAGCCGGGCAGTTTGCTACGAACAATGATCTGTTTGAGGTTTGGCGGTTGTTTAAAGGCAAGTAGTGGAGGTGTGGGGAAGGTCTTGGTGAGGTGCTCATCATCATTGATAATGTGATGCAGGTCACGAAGAACATGGCGTAATTTTTCAGCCCCTGGGAAGTACTGAACAACGAAGGGTACCCTGTCAATTGCAGCCCGTGTCTGTCTCCTGAGGAAGTCATTATGGTTCATTGCTGATTTACACATGAAAGAAGTGAAACTATCACTGTATTCTAACAGATGAAAGGCTTAACAGACAATCAATTTTTCAATGTATAATTTCAGTTACATGACACTGCAAATTTTTGCTATAAATTCTGTGTGTTAGGATTGAGCCCTCCACTACCACCTGATGAAAGAGCATCACTCCGAAAGCTTCCAGTTAAACCTGTTGGACTATAACCTGGTGTTGTGTGATTTTTAACTTTGTACACCCCAGTCCAACACCGGCATCTCCAAATCATGATTATTACCAATTTTTATAGCACATTACAAAGCATCCTATCCAGAAGCATCACAGCTTAGTATGGCAACTGCTCTGCCCAAGACTAAAATAAATTATAGACAGTTGTGAATGCAGCCAAGTCCATCACACAAATCTGCCTCCCAGGTTGTACAGGACATTGGTGAGGCCTCTTCTGGAATATTGTGTCCAGTTCTGGTCTCCCAGTTTTTGGAAGAATATCATTAAGCTGGAGAGGGTTCAGAATAGATTTACCAGGATGTTGCCAGGTCTGGAATGTTTGTTATATAGAAAGGCTGGATAGGCTGGGACTTTTATCACTTTAGTGCAGGAAGTTCAAGAAGTGACCTGGTAGAAATATACAAAATGATGAGAGGTACAGGTAGAATTAATGGTAGTTGTCTTTTCTCTAGAATAGGGGATTTCAAGGGCAGGAAGCACATTTTAAGATGAGAGGAGAGAGATTTTTAAAAATGTGCGAGGCAAATTCTTTCCACAGAAGTTGGTTCACATGTGGCATGAACTTCCTGAAGAAGTGATGGATGTGGGTACAATTTAAAAGGTTCAAAAGAGATAAGTACATGAACAGGATAGGTTTGGAAGGATATGGGCCAGGTGGGATTAGTTCAATTTGGATTATGTTTGGCATGGACTGGTTGGATTGAAGGGTTTGTTTCCATGTATGACTCTATGACTCCATCTATATTTCATGCTTTCTCGAGAAAGCAGTGAACATAATCAAAGACCCCTCCCACCCCGGTTATACTTTCTTCCACCTTCTTTAGCGGGCAGAAGAGACAAACATTTGAAAACATGTACCAATAGATGCAAGAGCAGCTTTTTCCCCATTTATCAGACTTTTGAACAGACCTCTCATATATTAAAGTTGATCTTTCTCTGTAACATTGTATTCTGCATCCTGTTCTGTTACCATGATGTACTTATGTATGCTATAATTTGCCTGGATAGCATGAAAAACAATACTTTCACTGTTTCTCTGTACATGTGACAATAATCAAATCAAATATCATATGGAAGAATTAATGAATGTACTGAAAGGACTCTATACAACCATATTGAGACTCTTTTTAATGGTTATCTATGCACAATTTACTAGGAACTTACAGTCTCAGGACTTCTCTGGTGTCTTTAACAATGAAGCGTCCACCAAATGCGAACACACAAGTATGATTTTGTGTTTGAACAGGGCTATGAGCTACAAAAGATCACTCTTCCGTGCCTCTGCCGCATTTGTTCCCAGGATGACCAATTCCATCTTAGAAAATCCCTGAAGACTGCAATCTTCCCTCCCACGTGGTCAATGATCTCCTCCACTTCCTGCACCCCTGCCCTTGAACCCCACCCCTCTCAATGCAGCAAGGACAGAACCCCATGGTCCTCACCCTCCACCCCACCAACCTCCATATACATTGCATCATCCTCCACCACTTCTGCCACCTACAAACAGACCCCACCACTAGGGATATATTTCTCTCCCCACCCCTATCAGCATTCTGGAGAGACCATTCCTTCCACGTCTCCCTTGTTAGATCCATGCCCCCAACCAGCCCTCACCCCACTCCCGGCACCTTTCTCTGCCACCGCAGGAAGTGTAAAACCTGCACTAATACCTCCCCCCTCACCTCCAAGGCCCTAAAGGATCCTTCTACATCCAACAGAAATTTACCTGTACCTCCACAGATAATCATCTGCTGTATCCTTTGCACCTGATGTAGTCTCCTGTACATCGGGGAGACAGGACACCAACTTGCGGGTCATTTCAGAGAACATCTCTGGGACACCCGCGCCAACCAACCCCACTACCATGTGGCTGATCACGTCAATTCCCCCTCACACTCCGCCAAGGACATGCAGGTCCTCGGCCTCCTCCATCGCCAAACCCTAACCATCCGACACCTGGAGGAAGAACGCCTCATCTTCTGCCTTGCAACCCTACAACCACACAGGATTAATGTAGATTTCACCAGTTTCCTCATTTCCCCATCCCTCACCTTATCCCAGTCCCAAGTCTCCAACTCATCAACCTCCCCTTGACCTGTGCATAGTCTTTCCTATCTATCTACTTCACCCTCCTCTCTGCCCTATTACCTTCTCCCCCACATTCACCTACCCATGGCATGCCCATCTACCTTCCCCCAAGCCTGTCCCCCCACACCCCTCCATTTATCTCAACTCCCAGGCCCAAAAGCCTCATTCCTGATGAAGGGCTTATGCCCGAAACGTCGATTATCAGATGCTGCCTGACCTGCTGCGCTTTTCCAGCACCACACTCTCGACTATGAGCTACAAAAGTCAATCTATGACAACCTTTATCAATTACTTTGTTTTGCACTAAGGGAAGAAAGGCAATTTTTTAAAGAGCGATGGCATCTTGTAGAATTGCACAATCCTGGGGTCGGGGAGACATCAGATCAGTTAGTCGGGAGAAATGGAGGATCGAGTGCTGTTCCGCGAATTAGTACTAAGTTTTACGGTCCTCTTGACCACGTCAATGTCTCGTTTTCTCTCCGAGACAGAGATCGATAAAGCTGCCGGAACAGGCCCTCAATCCTCGGTATAAATCTGCACCATGTGACCAAATAGGAAATATGGAAATCCCATGTTTAACATAAATGTTTACAATTGATCAACTGCTTCGATGTCGGAGACAAAACGCGTAGGTCATATATGCGAATGTGTTTACAATTAAATAATAAAATTTGCAGAATGTAACCTATATTAAACTGGATATTTCTTGAAGCTGGTACAACGTACACAAGGGGAAAAGACAGGCCGAAGTGCGAAATGTATAAACGTAAAAAAATGGGATAGCAGCATCTATCATTCGGCACTCTTAGGACAACGCAGGATGTCAGTGTACATTACAATCCCGATTCCTGACTGCGGACTCTTACCGACCAGCCCCACACTCAGCATCAGAGGTGTCTCAGCCATGGTCTGTCCAACGCGTCAGCAGCTCCGTTACTATAAATGAATGTGGAAACACTCCCTCCGAATATATCTTCAACAGGAATTGAACAATAAATCACTACAGACTGAAATGAAACTGTTGCTGTACTTTGCCAATTGTAGCTATCACTGAGGTTCTCTAGTGATACAATGTCTGATACAATGTAACTATTAATGCAACCACTTGTTCATGTCAGTTATTTTCAACAATGCAGGTTGTCATTAAAGTTAATGCAACCTTACTACAACTGTTACTCTCACTTTTTTTTTATTTCGGAAGGGGTGATTTTTCGGTCAAAAATGCAAACAACTTTTCCGCACTGTAATCTTTCAGGACCTCTGGCTTCACATTAAAAACTGTCCGGCTGTCACTAAGGGATTGTGCAAAGATTGAGCTGGCCGGACGGAGACGTGCAAAGAATGGTACTGCATATGCTTAACGACTGAAGCCTTCACGACAACAGGATATTTTGAACTTTGCTTCCTGTTTGAGGAATCTTATAAAGACTATTCGGAATCGAAATTGAAATTGGAATCGAAATTGTGTAAATAAGCTTTTTTTTATTCCTTCACAGGTTGTGTGCGACATTGACCAGGTCTGCATTTATTCCCCATCCCTAATTGCCCGGGGGCAGTTAAATGTCAAACACATTGGTGTGGGTCTGGAGTCACAGGTAGGCTAGACTACGTAAGGATGACAGTTTCTTTCCCTAAAAGACATTAGTGAACCAGATGGGTTTTTCCCAACAATTGGCAGCGGTTTCAGTCATCATTAGACTCCTAATTCCAGATATTTATTGGATTCAAATTTCACCATTTGTCATCTCATTCAAGAACATGACCAGGGTCATTGGACTAATAGTTTAGCGATAATACCACTAGGCCATCACCTCCCCACTAACATAAAATGCATAGCCGTTCCATCAACACCCAAAAAAAGTCAGTTTGTGACACCTTCAAGAATATTATGATAAGGGTGTTCCACAATGATTCCCTGTCAAAATGAGCTGTTTAAAAAGTGTTAAAAAGTGTTCTTTAAAATATTAAAGTAATAACATAAAACAGTCTTGTACATTGGCTCCCAAATAAAAAGAAAGCTGAGATATCTTCAGAATTTCATTGTCTTCTTGTGCCTGCTACATATTCAAATATATTTTTGTTTAATTAACAATACAAAGTATAAATGAAATGATTAACAGTTCATGTATTGGTGCTTGGTCGGATACCCTTTTGTTTACATATTCTAAGCTCAGTGGTCTCCAAACTTCTGAAGACAAGGTCACTATTTAAATTTAAAGTGCAACCAGGATCTACCATGAAGAAAAATATCAAACAAAAGTTTTATTTTTTGTGCTATATAAATATAAAACCAAGTATATATAATTATCAATCCATCATCTACTCACAAAGTCTCAGTGTAACATCTGTGACTGCACATTATCTGCCAGTACTTTGGAGTCAGGGTTATAATCTGTTGCTAATCTATTGTCATAATTTATTTCCAGGCCCCTTAGTTGGTTTGCTTTGATTGGATATTGGATTTGGGGCATGGCATCATTTCCCATATTTTTACTGCCATGCCCTACATTTTGATTTGTTCTGCATGGACATAATGAATAAGCTGGACAAAGCTCTAATAGTGTCTCATGGACCTACACTTTCTTAGGCAGAATTAATCTGATAATATCCATTTGTAAATTAATTGAAATCAGCACATTTGTTTTAAAAATGTATCAGATATTCCAAACAGAAAATTTCTTTGATGATATTCTTACAAAAGAATTATATATCAATACAAACTATTTAAATTGAAGTTGTAGATTTTAATTATTTAAGGAAAATAAATTTGTCTGAAGAATATCAGATTATTGTAGTACTGAAAATAAATATTTTCCAAACTTGTCTACATTCAAAAGAAAAGAACCTGCTTAAGAATCAGTGTGAGATCAGAGTCATCATGATATCAAATCAAGTAAGGATGGTCCACCACATGCATCCCACTCACCCACTTTAAACGACATTAGTAAATGCCAAACCATCTATTCACTTTTATTGGTGCCAGCCTTTATTTCCAGATTTTTAAAAAGTAACCTCTAATTCCCACATAGCATAACAGCATTTTAATTCAGTTCTTTGGATTATGGGTCCAGCAGTATAATCATATTTATAATCCTACAACACGAAATCTCAGGAAACAGTATTATTTGCTGATGATGAAAACATGATAATTTTTTTGTGAAGTTGGTGCCCCTTTGGCTATAAGGCAACATTTTAACATGATAATTCCAATAACTAGTGTTACAATGTTTTCTTGATTTTTAATCCAATGTTTATCCTAACTGCAAACTTTGTTCAAAACAACAGTAATAGATCAGTTTTTTAACAAACTAATTGCTTATAATGACAACTGCGATTCAGTTGGTCACACTCTTGCTTGAAGTCAGAAGGGTTGAGTCCCATTCCAAACCATAACAAACTGAGTACCCAGCTGGAATATCAGTGTTGCTGTTGTTCGGATGAGATGTTAAAGTTTATATCCTCACAGGAAAATATATAAAATCCTATGGTATTATTTTGAAGCACAGAAGACTTCTACCCAGTGTCAATATTCATCTCTCAAGTTGTCATCATATTTTAAGAAAATTATGGTCATTATCTGGTTGTTGTTTTTGGGTGCTTGCTGAACACATTCCTGCATGACAACAAAGATCAAATTTAAGAAGTATTCCATTGACCATGAAGATAATAAGTGGAAACAAAGTCAAACTTAAGAAGCATTTCATTGACCATGAAGATAATAAATGGAAACAAGGGTAGGCCATTAGGCCCCTTCAGCCGACTCCAACACAATAGAATAATGACTGATTCCACACTCCTATCCTGCCTTTTCTTCGTAACCCTTGATTCCCCGACTGAATAATATATCTACCTCGGCCTTAAATATACAGGAGCCTGCCCTCACAGTTCTCTGAGGCAAGGAGTTCTAAAGACTAACAACCCTCTCAGAGGTGAAATTCCTCCTCATCTCAGTCTTAAGTTGGCGCACCCAACTTAAGACTGGGGTCATGAAAGGTCTTTTTTTTCCCACTATGCTGCTAATTGGTTTTTAAATTGTCCACAGTCCACAGACATAGCAATTCCAGAGCCTGAGAGACTTCCTTGCTTCAAGTGAACGGGTCTTAGCGCGCATGCGCTGAGCGTCGTGATGTCGGGGTGCGCCTGCGCAAGGTGCCGGCGGGCGCCGGGCGGTCCACGTGGGTGTCGTGGGTGTCACGTGACACTGGCCTCCATTTTGAAGCCGTCGGTTCAGCGCCGTGCAGCTCCGCTGGTGGCGGGTCTGGTTGGGGAGGGAGTGCGGAGTCCGAAACCATGCCGGCATATTTCCAGAGACCGGAGAACGCTCTGAAACGAGCCAATGGTGAGCGACTGGGGTTAGTTTGGCGAGAGATCTGGTCTGGGCCGTATGGCTGAGGTGGCGCAGGCCTGGAGGAGGGAGAGGCTGCGGCCTTGCACCAGGCCTGTGGCTCATGCACATGTTGCTCGACCTCTTATCGACTTAGGAGTGACTCGCTTTTATATAAAATATAGCAAACCAAGCTCACTCGTCACTTGCCTTTATTTACTTCAAGAAAAGCATCTGGATTTCTGCATTGTCCCGGAAGTGAAATTCTCCTATCTTAAGTCGAAATTTAATTTGCAGTTTTAAGTCCAGATTAATGTATCAGTAAACTAATTATAAGACATCTCTACCTTTTTGCATGTTTGGTACTATATAATGTTTGATTATTTTTCGAGGTTGAAAGCCAAACTGATGATTCATGGATATCTTAATCTTCCCTTTTGTTACTGGCCCTCAGACCAAACCAAATGTCTTCCTTTCAACGTCGTGATTGTATTTATTTTTGTTTAGATCTCAATTAATCCCATCATTGAATGTTCTGAGTACTGCCATGATAATAGGTCTTCCTTTTTTTCTAAATGACTTTTTTTCTAATTGTGGCAATTTTTGTTTGATTTATCTGATCTGCTTCTGGTCTTATCTAACTTTAGTTTGCTCGGAGGTGTTTTGTTAGTGATAAGATAGTCAGTCATTGATATATTAACTGGGAGTTGGGTGTGATATCTGGGGTGTGTAATGTGGTTTAGTTTGAAACTATATTTTACAGGGGGTATTGCCAAGGAAATTGGAAATTTTAAGGATTATATTTTTAAAAAAATTACCATAAGGATATCTAGGTCATTAGGAAGTGTATGAAACCAGTAAGAAGGGAGGTTTTGCATGATATGTGACAGGAAATGTTAAAAGTAAAGTTATTGGGGCTCGTGGGGAGGGGATGATATCAGAAAAAATACTTAGTTTAGCATCAGTACAAGTGAAGTTTCTGAGCTCTCGTGTCTGTGAATGAACTTGTTTAATCTGATCAAGACAAATCACATTGAGAAGTCTTGTCTGACTTGCTGCTTGTATATGTGCAATTTCCCCTTCAAGGCACTCGCTATCCTGCTGTTCATTCTGCATCAAAATCCTGTAATTCATATGACATTATGGGTCTACCTACAGGATATAAACTGTAGCAGATCAAAAAGGCAACTCACCACCACCTTTTCGTGGTAGCTTGACCAGTGCCTGTGTCTTATGGAAATATTTTTTTAAAAAAAGATTTAGTAGTTTTAACTTTCAGAAAGCATTTCCTCTGAGATTCTGCAAAGGGTGTTCCATAAAAAGATGATGTAACTAAAGGTAACCTTGTAAGGTATCAGGGATTTCTTGTCTTGAGTGATTAGAATGTTGATGTTGGCACAACAAAAACTGGCTGAGGCTAATAGCATAGCTGTTTTCTGAAGAATGCTAAAGTACCTGAGAGAAAAATTTAATATGGTTTGAAAGTTTACAGTATTGTAAGTCAGATGTGTGGAAATGTTTGTGGAACATAATCACCAGCATGGACTATTGAGGCTGATGGCCCTTTATTTTGTCTATATTATTCAACATACAGTTTGGAGTTTGCATATTGGGAGGGCACAATAAGCTGTTTGACAGTGGGAAATTATGACATGCTGTAGATTAAAAGGTCAAAATTATTGTAGATGGTATTCAATATGGAGATGTGACATCATGTATTTTGGATCTAAGGGACAAATTTGGATACTGTATTTACTTACCTGAAGCAAAATAAAAGGATTCGGTGTCCGTATATACACAATCCTAGAAGTAATGGAATATTGGTGCTTGTATACCAAAGGAGGAAATCTTTTCAGTTGGTTCAGTGACACAGCCTTGTTTGATCCAAATTTTTATTGATCTGGTTCTCTGGTTGTATTAGTGAGAATCACATCTTGTATGTCTGCACAGTGTAGACAGAGGATTCCAGCCAGACTTGAGGCCAGTCAAATTTGAGGCAACTTGACCAGCTATCAGTGAAGGTGATAACATCTATTTACAGTGGCTGATGCTGTTCCTTCTTATAAAAAAGAAACATTCTTGTTTAATGGATTGCAGTGACTCTTGTGTTAATATGCATGATGGAGATTTTTGGTGAATTGAAGCTGACACTTGAAAACTTTGGAGACACACCACCGTGACAAGATGCTTCAAATCCTATGTCAAAAAAGACCCAATAGCAATACCTCAAGCAACTTGTCCAGGATTGAGATGCTCTACTGGGTGGGACATTGCTTAAAAGCTTAATCTCAGAGCTCTGATCCTTTACTTTACTTGGAACTCTTTCTGAGGACTGGATACGTTTTGGTGATTGTCTTGAAATCAAACATGCTGGCTGAATCGTAGAAGACTCGAGTTTGTCACTGACCAAAATGGAAAAGCTTTATTCGGGAAGACACCAAACACATTGTGAACATGCAGAGGCAAGCCAAGACATTTTGAAGGAGTGAACAAACTTCTGAAAAGTATGTGGTTCTGTTCGCCGAGCTGGAAGTTTTTGTTTCAAACGTTTCGTCCCCTGGCTAGGCGACATCATCAGTGCTTGGGAGCCTCCTGCGAAGCGCTTCTTTGATGTTTCCTCCGGTGTTTATAGTGGTCTGTCCCTGCCGCTTCCGGTTGTCAGTTTCAGCTGTCCGCTGTAGTGGTTGGTATATTGGGTCCAGGTCGATGTGTTTGTTGATGGAGTTTGTGGATGAATCCGGTTGTCAGCTGAAACTGACAACCGGAAGCGGCAGGGACAGACCACTATAAACACCGGAGGAAATATCAAAGAAGCGCTTCGCAGGAGGCTCCCAAGCACTGATGATGTCGCCTAGCCAGGGGACGAAACGTTTGCAACAAAAACTTCCAGCTCGGCGAACAGAACCACAACAACGAGCACCTGAGCTACAAATCTTCGCACAAACTTCCTGAAAAGTATTTAAGCAGCATTTGCCATGAGTGACAATGACTGCAGGTTGCATATAGGTTCTGAAATATAGCTGATAAGACCAATCGAACATGAGTGAAAGTGTGTCCTCCTGTCCCCAAGGACTCTGTCAGAAGAAGTTTTGCCAAAGTCTTGCGGTACTCTGTAGCCTAACGATGTAGATTTAAAAATTTGGAAAAATATCACTTTTCATAGTTGACGTATGTTTGATTTGTGCTGAATGCTTCGTTTTGGAATTCCTGCTAACAAATGAAATAGACAATTGTTAGTCTCACACTGACTTTATTTAACTTTCAGTCCTTTTGACTGTCATCTTTGGTCGACATAATGATCTGTATGATTTTAATTCCTTTGGATTTTCCTTTGCCTTCTCGCCTAATCAATCCAATTCAGAAGTTGACTGTCACCATAGTTGAGGAAAAGAAGGGCAAGTTGCAAAGGAGGTTGCTAAGAAAGGCATGAAGTACAGCAAGAGGAGGACTAAGTCCAGGAAAGTTACTTTGTGTACATCTCCAAAGTGAAGCAGGTTCACCCTGACTCTTGACATCTCAAAGGCCATGAGCATGATGAACTTGTTCATCAATGATATTTTCAAGTGCATCATAGGGGACTCTTTACACCTGGCCTATTACAACAAGTGTGGCACCATCAGCTTCTGAGAGATCCAGACTACCATGTCTACTGCTGCCAGTGGCACTGGTCAAGAAGTGTCAGCAGGGGCAGAGAAGGTGACCAAGTACACCAGCTCCAAGTGATACACTGCATTGCGCGGGGGGGGTGGAATATAACCAGTCATATATGGGCTATCATTGTCAGTCTCTCTTTCCTTGTCCAAGTGAACGTTGGTCTGAGTATCAGCATGCTGTAATCATGCATTTCATCATTGATCTGCACAATCCAGTGATCTGCTGATGATCTCATGAACTTTCCAAAAAGACATTTCTTATTTAGGTCATATATAATATACTTGTATCACATTAAAAACAAAACCCTGAGTCAATTATTGACTTGATTTATGTATGTTGATGTGTGTGTATCATTCTGTCACTATAAATAATTTTTTTGTAACAGCTGGAAGTGTTCTTTTGAGAAATGGCTCACTTTTCATTTCCACTGTATCTTGGCACTCACTTGAGATGCCTAGTGTGCTGATAAGCTTGCCTTTTACAGTTAGCTTTTACACTGTTCAGCTACACCCATGACTGGATTTTGGATATGTTGAAATGACATTTAAAATAAGATCTTTGTCATCTTTCCTTGAACAAAAGAGTTCCATATGCTTCAGAAGCATATGGAACACTTAACACTAAATCAAAGAATGTGACTGAAAGCTGGTTTGAAGAGGTGCATTCTAAGAAGCATCTTGAAGGAAAAGGGATTTCAAAGGGAATTTGGTGTTCTAAGCAGGGGCAATCCTGTTGAACAGGCCAGTGGGGGAGAGGTGATGCAAGAAGGATAAATCGGTCATATCCGTTCAGTCAGTTAAATGCTGTAATGTTGTAGAAATTTAAATGGGTAGCAATGGTAGTGTTCAGAGGAAGTCTATCTGTAATTGAGAAGTTAGTTGCATGTTGTATAGAGGGAATATTAAGAATGGGATCAATAGAAAAAGAGGTGTACACCCTGCAGTAAGTGGGCATGCGAATGGTGTGAGAGAGTGAACCATGTTCAGGGTTATGTGAAGGGACAGGTGCTTTCCTGGGGGAGTAGGAAGCATAGCGTAGCAAAGCTGATTGAGTGGAAGCTGTTAATTCTGATAAAAATTCATAAGTTCCATGATAGAAATGAATGAGCAAGTCAAGAATCAAGATTTGAAGGGACTGGTTTTTATTGTTGGAAATAAAAACAGGATGTAGCAGGAGACTATCTTTGCTATAAGTCTGTAGTTTTGAGAGCAGGATGGTGCTTGATGTCTCTGTTATGGTATTGGGAGACTGACACATTTGCGCTCAGATGGCAGGAAATGGGAAGATATGGTGGATGAGTTCAAGAAAATAATCAAAGCTGACTTATATTTAATGGCTGAAGGAGTGGCTTCTGAAGAGAAGTTTCAACATGCTTTGTTAGGATTTGAGTATCACTGGAAAGATTAGCATTTGTTGCACATCCCTAATTGACTTTGAATTGAGCAGCTTGTGAAACCACTTCTGAGGTCACATTGAGAGTCAGCCACATTGCTGCCGCTGCTGTTCTTGAGATACCTATGAACCAGGTCAGGTTAGGACAGTTATTTCCTTTTCCTAAAGGACATTGCTGTAAAAATGCGTCAACAATGGTTTCATAGTCACAATTAGTGAGACTTAAATTCAGATTTTTAAATTGAATTTAAACTCCTTTAATGAGACTTTAATCTGCATCCCCACATCGTTAGCCTGGACATACTAGGTTATTAGTCCGGTGACATTACCACAATGCTATTGTGACCCTACACAATTATAAACTTGTTCGTGGGTGAATGGACTATAGAGAGGGCTGCTGATGGATCTACTGGCAGAGTCAAAATAGGTAGCTCTTAATGAATAGAATATGGAGGCTGGTGAAATTTGAACCCAGCAGATCCTCTGGGCAAGATCCCAATGAGGAACGTGTGGCTATCGGGATATCTGATTGCAAAAAGCCAATGACGTGTCCATTATGGGTTCCCTTTTAAGAGGCATGGATGTCTCCTTTACTTCATGGGATATGGGTGTTGTTAACCACGTCAACTTTATGCTTTGGAGAAGTTTGTGATGAGACACCTTCGAGAATTGTTGCAGTCCCTCAATGGAGGTGCTGCCACACTACTGTTAGGGGAGTTTCAGAATTGTTTTTTTAACACAGTGATAGTTCCAAGTCTGGTATGTGGTTAGGAGGTAAGCTTGCAATTGGAGTTAGCAAGCATCTGCTGTAATTGTCCTTCTAGGTTGCACAGATCATTGGTTGTACAGTACTTTTGAGGCTCTATGATTAATGTAGTGCATCTTTGTAAATGGTACACACTGCGCACTGGTGAAATTAACCATCTTAAAATGGTCAAGCTGAGGGCAGTATCCTGAGGAACTCCTGTACTGATGTTCTGAAACTGAGATGATTGATATTCAAACAAGTCTTTCCCTTCCTGTGACTGCGAGCAGAAGTAGGATGTTTGGCCCATCAAGTTTGCTCCACCGTGCAGTGAGATCATGAGCTGATTTAATAGTCTTCAACCTCACTCTCCTGCTGTTTTTCCCCATAACTCTTGATTGGCCTTATTAAAAAATTGTCCTGAATGTACTGAACAACCCAACCTCAGCAGCTACTTGCAGTAAGGAATTCCACAAATTCAATATCCGAGAGAAGAAATTCCTTAATCTCTATTTTAAATGGGTGACCCATTGCTTTGAGATTATGCACTCGGGCCTTGGACCGTCCCATTAGCAGAAACAACATTTGCGCATCTACTCTGTGAAGGGTAAGAATCCCTAAGAATTTTTTATGTTTCAAAAAGGCTGCCTGTCATTCTTCTATATTCCGATGAGAGCAGGCTCTACCTACTCAACCTCTTCTCAGTCATACAATATGAAACAACTAGTCCAACTGTCCAACTAGTCCTTGCCGACCAAGTTTCTACATTGGTCCCACTTGTCTGCAATTGGCCCATATCACTCAACCTTTCTCATTCATATACCTATCAAATGTCTTTCAAATGTTGTATCTGTACCTGCATTTACTTCATCTGGCAGTTCATTCCATGTATGAACCACCTGTGGGGAAAACATTGCTCCTCAAATTGCTTTTTAAATCTTTCTCTTACTTTAATACGCTCCAAGTTTTGAACTCCTCCACCCTAGGGCAAAGACCTTTTTAATATTCACCTTTTCAATGCCCCTCATGATTTTATAAACCTCCTAAGGTCACTCCTCGGCCTTCTATGCTTCAGGCAAAAAGGTCTTAGCCTGTCCTTATAACTCTCTCCATCCAGTGTCAGCAACATCCTGGTAAAGCTTTTCTGAACCTTCTCCAATTTTAATAATATCCTTTCCATAGCAGGGCAGCCAGAATAGAGTACTCCAAAAGTGGGTTTGCTAACATCCTGTGTAACCTCAAAATGATCCAACTCCCTTGCACAGTGGTCTGAGCAATGAAAGTAAGCACGCTAAACTCTTTATTAACCATCCTGTCTGCTTGTGATGCAACTTTCAAAGAATTATGTACCTGAACCCCATGGTCTCTTTTCAGCAACACTACCCAGCCCTGCAACTAATTGTATAAATTCTGCCCTTTTACCAAAATGCAATACCTTACATTTATGTAAATTAAGCTCCATCTGTCACTCTTCAGCCCACTTGACCCAATTGTTCAAGATTCCTTTGTAATCTCTAATAACTTTCACTTTTGACTATACCACCAATAATGGTGACATCCACAAACTTAATAACCATGCCTCCCAAATTCTTATCCAAGTCATTTATATGAATGACAGACAAAAATGGACCCAGCAACAATCTCTACAGAACACAATTGGTCACAGGCCTCCCATCCTAAAAACAACACCCCTCTTCCACTCTCTTGCCATCAAGCCAGATAAATGCAGGTAAATCCTATCTGTAAGAATCCCCTCCAACAACTTAACCACCACTGATGTCAGACTCTCATGTCTATTATTTCCCTGCTTTCCTTTGCAGCCTTTCTTAAATAAAAGCACATCAGCCATCCTCTAGTCATCCGGTATCTCAACTGTGGGTGTAGATGACACAAATATCTTTGCTAGGGCCCCTGCACGGTCTTCCCTAGCTTCCCACATTGTCCTGTGATACTCCTGGAGATTTATCCACCTTTTGGTTTGTAAGAGTCCTTGTCCATTAGATAGTTGAATAGACTTGCCACGTGTGCATGCAAACACACACGCACACCCATTCACAACCGAGCACTGCCTGCCCCACTGGAACCTTTTCTACCATGGTACCAGTGCCACTGCCTCATAAACGGAAAATCATTTACTCTATGCCAGTTTGCTTATGGTTCGGTAGTACGCTTGAGATTATTGCCTTGGAGTTTCTTTTTAATTCTGCTCCTATTTGTTCAAATCTTTCAGTTGGACCTCCGTTCCACAACAATCAGTGTTCTTCGTACCAAGCAGTGGCAAGTTTCCACTTATTCTAAAGTAAATTGGAGTCCTAAGGGCTGCTTGATGCTACTTTTGTAACCATGGTAATGGGAGCAATATATTTCATAGAAATATCCTGGCCTAATTTCTATATCTAGAGTTTATGTGCAAGCAATTCTCGCAATTTACTGGGATTTGCAATGGAACCAGATGGCGTATCAGGCTGTGCACTCGGAGCATGCACAGATCAACTGGCAGAAGTCTTCTCAGACATCTTCAATTCTCCCTGCGGCACGCCACCATCCCTGCCTGTTTCAAGAGGGCCAACATCATCCCTGTGCCTAAGAAGGCTCATGCAGCCTGTCTCCTTGACTACCGCCCAGTGGCCTAACTTCGGTGGTCATGAAGTGCTTTGAAAAGCTGGTCATGGCATTAATCAACTCCAGCCTCCCCACTACACATGACCTATCGGACCAACAGATCCACATCAGATGCCATATCACCTGCCCTTCATTCCTCCCTAGAACATCTTGACACCAAGAACAGCTACGTAAGAATCCTACTCATTGACTACAGTTTAGCCTTTAACACTATTATCCCCTTGAGTCTGATTGCTAAACTTGGTGATCTCGGACTAAGCCCCACTCTCTGCAACTGGATCCTCAGTCTCCTGAGCCACAGGCCACAATAGGTGAAGATTGGGGACAATATTTCATTGTCACTAATGCTCAACAATGGCGCCCACCAGGGGTGCGTACTCAGTCCCCTACTGTACTCACTGTATACCCATGACTGCGTCACCAAATACCAGACTAATGCCATTTACAAGTTCGCTGATGATGCCACCATAGTCAGTCCAATCTCAGATGGCGATGAAACAGACTACAAACAGGAGGTGGAAGACCTGGAAAAATGGTGCAAAGAACAACTTGCTCTCAATGCCGGCAAAACCAAGGAACTCATTATTGACTTTCAGCAGGATGTCACTCATACCCCCCTACACGTTAACAGCGAAGTGGAACGCGTGGAGAATGTCAAACTCCTGGAAGTGGTAATCCACAACAAGCTTTCTTGGACTCTTCGTGTGGATGCGCTGGTTTCAAAAGCCTTTCTTCCTCAGGCAGCTCAGGAAATTTGGCATGACGGCGAATACCCTTGCCAACATTTATAGGTGTGCCATCAAGAGCATTCTGTCTGGATGTATCACTACCTGGTATGGCAACTATACCATTCAAGATCTGAGACGGTTACAGAGAGTAGTGAACTCTGCCCGGACAATCTCAAAGACCAACCTCCTACCTTTTAGAATCCATCTACTAGGCCCGCTGCCAAGGAAAGGCCGTTAGCATTCTCGAAGATTCATCCCACCCTGGCAATGTTTTTCTACAACCTCTACCATCAGGGCGAAGGTACAGAAGCCTGGACACACGCACCAGCCGGTTTCGAAACAGTTTCTGCACGATTTATTAGAATACTGAATGGACTCTTAACATTCGCCTTTATCTGTGTTTTTGTTTTCGCCACTGTTTATCTATTATTTACTGTCTAGGCTACTTAACTATTTGATCTGCCTGTATTGCTAGCAAGACAAAGCTTTTTCACTGTCTCTGTATACGTGACAATAAATTCAATTCAATACTTCTGACCTGCTTGAGAAAATGTTGATATTTTTGTTAGAATTAGCTTTCCTAATTGAATAACATTTATAAGCTGGATAACCAAAGTCATCCACAAATGTTGTATTAAATAAGTCAAGTGGAAAAGTTCTATTGTCAGTCTTGACTTCTTGGTTACACTGCCTTGTTTAAAATTTGGTGAATGTTTTTATTACAAATTTGTGATCTGTGGATCCTTAATATAAACTCTATTGTTTACTTGCAGAGTTCTTGGAAGTTGGCAAAAAACAACCTGCTCTTGATGTGTTGTATGATGTTATTAAAAGCAAAAAACATCGAACATGGCAGAAAATACACGAGCCGATCATGCTCAAATACCTGGAGCTCTGTGTGGATCTTCGCAAGAGCCACTTAGCAAAGGAAGGATTGTATCAATACAAGAATATCTGCCAGCAGGTAAGTTGAACTTGTGGAATGTTATGTACACAGATTGAAAAAGTTCATGGCATGGAAATTAATAATCTAGTTTCTTCCAAGTTTTATGTTTCTGAAGTTGGCCAATTGGAAATTTGCAAGTAACATTTTTAGTGGCCAATTATTGTTCAAATAGTATTTATGGAATCCAAAATCTAAATGATTTTACCATTGCTTTTAATGTGCATATTTTTCTATTTCTCACTTGTCCTTGTGCATTTATTTGCACTTTGAAAATACAGCAGTAGAAAGACTCTCTGCATATGAACAGGGACATAACTGTCAGCCAATATCTGTTCAATGTGCAAGTATCCCACAGAAAAAAATGGAATAGGAACTAAGAGAAGTAAATTGAAATAGATTGCATGAAAAGAGACAAGGCTAAAAAAAGGTCTTTTTAGGGTGTGATGGACGCAAGTTTAGAGGCAAGAGGAGAGCACATGAACTGGATGTTTGATTGCAAGTTTGAGGTCGGGTGAGCAACGCAATGAAGGAACCAGTGGGATAGTTTAAGGATAGGAGTGAAATGTGAAAAGAATACGTTTGTGAAGTGCTTTTCCATAAGTTTGTTTATACTAATTTAAAATGCAGAAAATTGAACAGCAGAGTTTTTGACAAATCAAGCTTGAGTCATGGTGCAAGTTTTAGTGGCAGTGGGATGAGGTAAATGCCAATCCAGAAGAGAGTTACTTTTCCAATAGTTCAAGTAATGGGCTAAAACTGATGTTATGACCCCAACCAATTTGATTTTTTTTTTTGATTATATGTCTAGATAAGCCAGATTCAAACATGGCTTGATGTATTGAGTTTTGATTTTTGTTTTGGTTTTAAATGGTCTCTTGTTGAAATACACGTATGCAATACTGCAGATTTTGCCTAAAGAATAAAACTGTTTAATGCAAAATAAAATAGAATAAATCAAACCATCTTTTATAAACTTCAACTTATACAATGTATATTCTTTTTACTAAAAGAAAAACAGCAGCTTTTGTATTGTACCCAGAAACACCACTTTGTACAATACTGTCAAAGGTGTCCCCATCTCAATAGGTTTAAGTCACCTGTAAATTTTTAGTCTGCGACACAGACAGCGATTTTACTGGAGCTACTGTGCATCTGAACTTAAACCTACTTGGCGTTTAAGTAACCTCTTCAGGGTTTTATACCAGCAAGTCTAGAGTGGGGCTAACACACAGCCTTTACTCTAAGGTCATCTAGTTTTGCTAAATTCTTGCCTCTTCAGGACCACCAGTCTTTACAGCCTTATTCATCCAAGGATGTTGCCAGCAACAAAAGATCTCTAAGCCAAAGGTGTTTCTATTAAGCTCATGACTTTGCAAAGTAGAGTTTTATTTACTTTGTTTAGTGACTAGTGTATATAAAAATCCTATTAACTTTAAAGGTAGGGCTGTAACACTTTTTTAATAAAAATCACCATAGCTACAGAAATACTTGCAAGTTAATAATTAACTTTGGAGATGCAGAAACATTATTACTAGATCGCAAACTCTAACTTACAATAAATATTGAAAACATATAAATCTGTCTCGGTAAACAGAAATCTGGGTTATACAAGGCAAGAAGGTTGAATGATATCTAATTTGATCTATAGTTGAGTAGGATGTGGAAGTAAAGCTTTTACTCCAGTTTCTCCTTTTTTATTTTTCTTTGACCAAAATAAAAAGTTACATTTTAAAAGCATGGAATTCATAATAACCTCACCCAGACTTTCTGGACTCCTTTTGAGATTCGTTGTCCCAGGATCTGGCAGTAAATATTTAATTGAAAGTCATTGAACTTGGTCATTTAAGTGTTTCGACCTTAATCCCGGAATGGATGGATTATTTTTCAATGAAATGTCAGCCTGTTATCTATCTACTCTTCTACCTATTGAAATTCAAAAATAGTTGTTGCTTCCAATTTTGCTTCAGTGGCTCCTCCGAAGTGTTTGGCTCCGACTAGCTGTTATCCACTCGGCATTTATAGTGCTGTACGATAACCATTTACATGTGTATATACTTCTATCTCCCAAGGGTGCTGAATTGCAGTTATGATAGGACTACTCGATTCAGACAGCACAATTCGATTTATTTTGTACAAAAGCCATTTGGGTGGCACAGTGGTTAGCACTGCTGCCTCGCAGCGCCAGAGACCCGGGTTCAACTCCCGCCTCAGGCGACTGTCCGTGTGGAGTTTGCGCATTCTCCCCGTGTCTGCGTGGGTTTCCTCCGGGTGCTCCGGTTTCCTCCCACAATCCAAAAATGTGCAGGTTAGGTGAATTGGCCATGCTAAATTGCCCGTAGTGTTAGGTGAAGGGGTAAACGTAGGAGTATGGGTCTGGGTGGTTTGCTCTTCGGTGGGTCGGTGTGGACTTGGGCCGAAGGGCCTGTTTCCACACTAAGTAATCCAATCTAATGATGCACTTCATGCTAAATTGTCTGTCTGCCTTGTTTTGAAGAAATTTTGACAATTCTCTCCTGTACTTCATTTCACTGGCATATTGCCACAGACTTTTTTTATTTTGGCTAATACTGTTTTTGCAGATTTAGCCTGACCTCTATCTGTTTAGGATTTTTTTGTTTGTCTTTTGCTGTTTGCTGTCAAAAAGGGTTAGACTTCTACACTCCCTACCAGCCACCATCCAGTGTGTCACAACAAAATGGATGTGATATTCATTATGGTAGTAAGCTGGCAAGCAGTTACATCCACAGATCATGGTAATATGGCAACTGCTTTTACCACATTTTTTAAATGTGTGAGTGCTTGATGCATTAAAGCAACATTTTGAAATCAATTCTATACCTCAACAGTTTCATGGATACTTAAATTCTTAATTGTGACACTGGTTATTACCAAATTGGCCAGTTTTATGTTAGGCAAGAGTTTGGCTTTGATTCTGCTGGCATACCTTTATGTTTTTTTTCTCTTTTTTTTGCATTTTTACAGGTAAATATCAAGTCCTTAGAGGATGTGGTTAGAGCTTATCTGAAGTTAGCTGAGGAAAAAACTGAAGCTGCTAAAGGAGAGTCTCAACAGATGGTACTTGATATTGAAGACTTGGACAATATTCAAACTCCAGAGAGGTAAGCTGTCACGAGTTTTGGTTTCAGTGTCTTGTGCATCTGGAGTCCAAAAGAATTGACTTTTGTGATTTTGTGTGCTGACCTCTGAAATTACTGAAAATAAATTTGTGATAAATGATTGATAGGAGTTTAGGTTGATTATTCTACAGTGGTGTAGTGCTTTGTTTAAATGGTTTTGCTTTTAAGGCCAGAAAATGGTATTGTCTTTGATTTCAAGCTGGCAGTTTGATCGTTCTGACCTCTTTTAAATTGTGGGATATGAAAAGTTTTACTTGCATGCTCTTGTTTGGCAGTCCCCAAGCAGACATGAAAGAATGTGTAACATCAGTACTCTGCACTGAAGTTCCTTCGTTGGTAACAGTGAATAGCCTGATGCTCTGATTTACCTAAAGTCATAAATCAAACTGTAACCTTCTAACAGAATACAGCAATGTGCATTAAATGACACAGGAAATTCAGAGTAATTTATTTAAAAACTGGAGCTGTGTTTACACAGCTGTGTAGTTTTGGTGCATGGTTGTTTTACCATACTTTTCTTACAGGTATGACCTGTGTACAGTGTCTGACCTGATGGAAGCTGGCCAGTTAATTGCTGTCATGAATTTCTGTTGACAGAATTAGATTGATTTTTAAGGGGGAAGTCAATGGCCTAGTGGTGGTATTATGGACTGCTAATTCAAAGATCCAGGTATTGTGTTGAGGCCCACGTTCAAATCCTGCCATGGCAAATGGTGGAATTTGGGTTCAATAAAAATATCCTGTGATTAAGAATCTAATGACATTGAAGATTGTTGGGAAAACCCATCTGATGTCCTTTAGAGAGGGAAACTGCCATCTTTACCTGGCCTGACCTACATGTGACTCCAGACCCAGAGCAATGTGATTGACTCTTAACTACCCTCTGAGCAATTAAGGATGGGCAATGCATGCTGGCCTAGTCAGTGATGCCCACATCCTATGAAAGCATAAAACCACACTTTTTTTTAATTCAATCAAAAGTATGTGTTATGGAATGGTTAGCACATTTTGTGTCAGCTTACTGCAAGGGGAATTTGGATAGCCTTGCTCCAAAGTCATACAGAATGAAAACAGACCCTTTGGTAAAACTCCTCTGCTGACCAGGCATCCCAATCTGACAGTGTCCTGGTTGTAAGTTTGCTCGCTGAACTGGCACATTTGTTTTGAGATGTTTCGTCACTGTGCTATGTAATGTCAGTGAGATTTCAGTGAAGCACATGTGTTCTGTCCCGCTTTCTATTTGTGTCTCGGGCTCTTAAGGTGTGATATCATTTCCGGTTCCTTTGCTCAAAGGTTAGTAAATGGGGTCCAAATTTGTGTTTATTGGAGGAGTTCTGGTTTGAATGCCAGGCCTCTAGGAATTCCCATATGTATCTCTGTTCAGCCTGTCCTAGGATGGATGTGTTGTCCCAATCGAAAGTAGTATCATTCTTCGTCTGTTTGTAAGGATACTAATGATAGTGGGTCATGTCCTTTAGTGGCTAGTTGGTGTAAGTGTATCCTGGTGGTTAGTTTTCTGCCTCTGTCTGATGTAGATGTACAGTAGATGTGATCTATATGGACTTCAGTAAGGCGTTCAACAAGGTTCCCCATGGGACACTGATTAGCAAGGTTAGATCTCATGGAATACAGGGAGAACTAGCCATTTGGATACAGAACTGGCTCAAAGATGGTGGTGGTGGAGGGTTGTTTTTCAGACTGGAGGCCTGTGACCAGTGGAGTGCCACAAGGATCAGTGCTGGGTCCTCTACTTTTTGTCATTTACATAAATGATTTGGATGTGAGTATAAGAGGTACAGTTAGTAAGTTTGCAGATGACACCAAAATTGGAGGTGTCATGGACAGCGAAGAGGGTTACCTCAGATTACAGCAGGATCTGGACCAGATGGGCCAATGGGCTGAGAAGTGGCAGATGGAGTTTAATTCAGATAAATGCAAGGTGCTGCATTTTAGGAAAACAAATCTTAGCAGGACTCATACACTTAATGGTAAGGTCCTAGGGAGTATTGCTGAACAAAGTGACCTTGGAGTGCCGTTTCATGGCTCCTTGAAAGTGGAGTCGCAGGTAGATAGGATAGTGAAGAAGGCGTTTGGTATGCTTTCCTTTATTGGTCAGAGGATTGAGTACGGAGTTGAGAAGTCATGTTGCAGCTGTACAGGACATTGGTTAGGCCACTGTTGGAATATTGCGTGCAATTCTGGTCTCCTTCCTATCGGAAAGATGTTGTGAAACTTGAAAGGGTTCAGAAAGGATTTACAAGGATGTTGCCAGGGTTGGAGGATTTGAGCTATAGGGAGAGGCTGAACAGGCTGGGGCTGTTTTCCCTGGAGCGTTGGAGGCTGTGGGGTGACCTTTATAGATGTTTACAAAATGATGAGGGGCATGGATAGGATAAATAGACAAGGTCTTTTCCCTGGGGTTTGGGAGTCCTGAACTAGAGGGCATAGGTTCGGGGTGAGAGGGGAAAGATATAAAAGAGACCTAAGGGGCAACGTTTTCATGCAGAGGATGGTATGTGTATAGAATGAGCTGCCAGAGGATGTGGTGGAGGCTCGTACAATTGCAACATTTAAGAGGCATTTGGCTGGGTATATGAATAGGAAGGGTTTGGAGGGGTATGGGCTGGGTGCTGGCAGGTGGGACTAGATTGGGTTGGGATATCTGGTCGGCATGGAAAGGTTGGACCGAAGGGCCTGTTTTCATGCTGTACATCTCTATGACTCTGATGTTGTGTTTGTTACAGTTCTTGCAAGGTATTTTGTAAATGGCATTTATTTTGCTGGTTGTTGGTATGGGATCCTCCAGGTTCATCAGGTAGCTCTTTCAGTGTGTTGGTAGGTTTGTGGGCTACCACGATTCCAAGGGGCCACCATAGTCTGATAGTCATCTCTGAGACGTCTTTGTATGGTTGTGTGGCTAGATTTTCTGGGTGTGTTGTGTTTATTTGTTTGGCTTTGTTTAAGCATTGGTGGATGTATTTATCGGGTACCTGTTCTTGAATACACTGTATGGGTACTTTTTGTTCTACATGCTTGTAGTTCCTCAGTACTGCAGTGTATTCTGGTCCGTTTAAATGTCCTGATGCAGCTCTGTTTTTGGGTGTTGGGATGATTGCTTCTATAGCTAAGTATCTGGTCTGTGTGTGTTGCTGTCCTGTAGACGCAGCTCTGCAGTTGTCCATTAACTGTTCCTTCCACTGTGATATCTAGGAAAGGGAGTCTATCCTCTTTTATGAAATTTATGCCAGTAAGAATGTTGTTGATGATATATCCTCTAATTTTTTCTGTTTTGTGATGACAAAGGTGTCATCCACGTAGCAGACCCAAAGTTTGCGTTGGATCACAAAATGGAATAGTTAATGGAGAACTGCAGACCAGCATCTCCAGGAAAGCAACTTAACTACCAGGAGCAATTATGCGAACGCAGCTGCACCAAGACATTATTTAAATGAGCCACAACACACTGCAGCACCCAGGAACTGCATGCAGCAGAATAAAAATACCTGTACAGCGTATTCAAGAAGATTGGGTACCTGATAAGCACAATCTGCCGATTCTTATACAACAAACCCAAACAAGTAGACACATCGCACGCAGAAACTCTAGCCACACTACCATACATCAAAGACATCTTGGAGATGACTACCAGACTACTGTGACCCCTTGAGCATCGTGGTAGCCCACAAACCTACTTAACAACTGAAACAGCTACTGATGAACCTAAAGGACTCTGTACCAATAACCAGCAAAACAAATGTCATTTACAAAATACCATGCAAGGACTGTAACAAATGCTGCATCGGAGAGACAGGCAGGAAACTAGCCACCAAAAGACATGACCCTCTATCACTGCTATCCTTACATACAGCCGAAGGAGGATACCACTTCAACTGGGACAACACATCCATCCTAGGACAGGTTAAATAGAGACACGCATGGGACTTCCTAGAGGTCTGGCATTCAAACCAGAACACACCAAAAGAAATGCACCAATTTGGACCCTGTTTAATAAACTGAGTAAAAGAACTGGAAATGATATCACCCACTGAAGAGACCAAGGCACATAAGTAGAAAGTGAGACAGAACACCATCGCTTCACTGGAGGCTCACTGATGTTACTGAGCATGGTGACGAAACATCTGAGAACAAACCTGCCAGCTCAGCGAGCAAACTTACAAGCTGAACTTCAACCTGAGCTACAAATCTTCTCAAAAATTGAAAATGAGCTAGTCAAATTTGGCTCATACCATGTAAACCTTCCTTATTCATATATCCATCCAGATGCCTTCTTTAAGTGTTGTAATTGTACTCACCATCACTACATCCGTTGGCAGCTTGTTCCATACATGCACCACCCTCTGTGCAAAAGTGACTCTTCAGGTCTCTTTTTAAATCTTTTCCTTCACACCTTAAACCCATGGCTCTAGTTTTGGATGCCTCCACCCCCCGAAAAAGATCTTGGCTATTCACCCTATCCATGCCCTCATGAGCTTGTACACTTCTGTAAGGTTACCCCGCTGCCTCAGTTCCAGGGTGAAAAAGACCTAACCTATTCAGCCTCTCCCTATAACTCAACCCTCTAGTCCTGGCAACATTCTTGTAAATCTTCTGTACCCTCCCAAGTTTAACACCATTCTTCCTGTAGCAGGTAGACCAGAATTGAATACAGTATTCTAAGTGGTCCCACCAATGCCCTTTAAAGCCACAATATGACGTTCCAACTGCTGCATTGTGTTCTAACCAATTAAGACAAACATGCCAAATGTGTTCTTCACTACCCTACCTGCAACTTCATTTTCAAGGACCTGTGCACCTTAATTTCTGACTCGTTGTCTCAGCACTTTCCCCTAACCCTGATATTTTACCTCCAACTACTTCCACAAATTCCTTTTGAGAGTCATACTAGAGTTTACCTACACCATCACTTGAAGTGCATTTCAGATCATATAAGATGACCATGTTATAAGTTCTGTACTGTACTGGTGCTTTGTTCTGTACTGGAAACATCTTTATTACTAATGGGGCTCGCTAGTGTTTTCAAGCTGATTTAATTAGTTAATGAGGGGAAAGAATGCTGCTCACAACTGGGAATTTTTTTTTTAAATCTTGGTTTTCTTGTACAAAACGTTATGTTTTTTAAAAAAAAATCATTAAGTAACTGGCTGGTCTGCCATTCTAGCATTTAAAAATAAATTGCTGAAACTCCCATCACCTTTAAATTAAATCAATCATCTGACATAATTGAGAATTCTGAACAAACATTGGCAAATTTTGGAAAAGTGAACTTTTCTTTTGCTACCAGTATTAAACTGAGTTAATATAAATCAGTGAGGAGGTGGATGACTGGTCACCATGTAATTTGTTGATACTGAGAATGCGGTAATATCCGAATAAGCCAAGTGAACTGAAGCAAAAGAACCAAGTTGCTCCAGAAGTTCAGACATCTAATATATTATTGCTGAGAAAATGACTTAAATGATTAATGTGAATAACTTGCTGTAACTAATTTCTGAAGGAAGTACTTGTGGAAACATGCATTGGTGGGAACAAAACTTCAGTATTTCTCAAAATGGCTAAGATTTATGCACAGCATTGAAACTCAGATGTCATATTAATGACTGCTTGTTTGTAGTATGTTGTATTGTCTGCAGTGTTTTGACGTGCTGCTTCTTTAAAGGTATTTAGTTTTTGTTAAGTCTGGTTGGAAAGGATGTTTTTGGCTCATGATTTAGACCTTTTATAAATGTGCAAAATAGTTGCTCCTGCAATCCAAGTTAATTTGGTTTTTTGAGTATTCATCTACACTTGCAGTTTTTAAGCTTTTACACTGCCACCATTTCTCTGTACAAATGTTACTGATTTTCTTGTACAAAAACTTCTGGGGTGGCAAGATGTATTTAAGCTGTTTTATGTTGAATATTTGCAGCGTGCTACTTAGTGCTGTTAGTGGTGAAGACACTCAAGATCGTACAGATCGTCTGCTGCTAACTCCATGGGTTAAATTTCTTTGGGAGTCCTACAGACAATGTTTGGATTTATTACGGAACAACTCTAAAGTGGAGCGCCTTTATCATGATATTGCACAACAAGGTAGAGTTTCTTCGCTGACCTTCGTTTTCTGTCTAACCTGTGCCATGACCAACTGCAGCTCGTCCCTCCCATGTTTCTTTCTCCTCGTGATTTTGATCCTCCCTTCCCTTAACTGTTGAAAATAATATTTAATGGTGATGTCATCTCTGCTTTAATTGCAAATTTTTATTGTTTTCCACAGGCTCTAACATAGCACAAAGATGAGGAGAAACTTGTACAATGTTTCTTTTATACTTAATGTTGTCTCATTCAATATCTGCAGAATTTAGACTGATGTTTTATCTACTCTGCCTAATTCCATTTATAACAAAATAATTTTACTTGAAAAACACCTAGACTGAGATGTTTCAGTCTTTTCTTGAATATCTGAAACATTCCACAATTAGATGAATCCCATTGAATGTACAAGAGTCTCCTATTCCCATACTCATCTGCGAGCAACTCAGAATTCTAATATTTACTATCTTGTTCTGCTTATTGCTGAAATTTGTAATCTGTTGCTTTTGGTTCTGGAAATTTGATTTTGGAATTGCTTTTATATGATCAAATTTTTTTTTCAGCTTTTAAGTTCTGCTTGCAGTACACTCGAAAAGCAGAATTCCGCAAA
Organism: Chiloscyllium plagiosum; assembly: GCF_004010195.1. Classification (NCBI taxonomy): domain Eukaryota; kingdom Metazoa; phylum Chordata; class Chondrichthyes; order Orectolobiformes; family Hemiscylliidae; genus Chiloscyllium; species Chiloscyllium plagiosum. The sequence continues at coordinate 41,646,978 of NC_057731.1, read as the reverse complement.
CTATGTGACAACCTGCGTACACACTTGGGACAGATCCAGCGTCACCACAACCAAAGCACAGCAATCAACCTTAATAATCCAGATAGCCAGTCCATGCATCTGGAGACTCGCCTTGTACAACTTGATAGTGCAATTAGTATGGAACTTTGGCAGGTAATATTTGAGCTTCATTAAATACCATCAGATCATCCATAATGAGTTGGCTTCACAAAGCATAGCTATAAAATTTGCGGTTGCTCAGAGTATAATCAGCACAAATTAAGGATTCAAAATTCTTACTGTGTAGGGTCTTTAATAATAAAGGGAGTCAGAGAACTTTAAGTGGATAGGTAGGTTCAATCCCCACTTAACTGCATCAATGAAGCATGACAATATGAACATCTGCGCAAATGACTTTCGAGTTAAATGAATAGCATGTAGCAAAGGACATATCTCCTTTGTAACTGATACCTGTACTGATTTGGATCAGAGTTGACTTTGTTCTTTTATTTGCATTAGATCCTTCCCATTAGTCACATATGACTGAACCTCAAAACACTGAGAAGAGAAATGTATTCTTGTGTTTTAAGTAATCAACTTGAATTAACCTCATTCTGGGATTGTTGGGTTTTCATCTGGACTCTCCCTCTAACACTTCTGCTTCTGTTATGGAAGGAGTGAAGATACATGCACAGAATGACTGACTGACCGAGTTTGGTTCTTTTACTTAACATTTTTTCAAAATGATCCAATAGCTGTGTGCTGATGTTAAAAGTTTAGAAACTTGCTTTATTCTGGGTTTTCAAAATTCTAGAACCTTATTTTGTATTGCACGTGGTTTGTATGGCACTACTAATAAGTTAGTGTTGCAGTAATTGTGCACTGATGTGCTTACTTAGAATCTGAATAAAGTACTCATGATTTCCACATGTTGTTAGCAACTGACCACAGCATGTCCTCCTTAGCTTGCCATTGTAGAGTGCGTTTGAAGTTGCAGACACCGGCTGCAATGAATTTGATTCAATGCCAAGCAATTAATGCAAAAAAACTGCTGGCAAATATTAATCTTTATTAACCATGTTACACACTTATGCATTACTGACCTAAGTCTGCAGAATGTATCGGTAATAAATTTGAGGCAAAATTGGATTTAATTTTAGTTTCCACATCAGGATTAAGTAAGTGTCTTGAAGGTGGAGGTGTGTACTGGAATCATCTCTCCCTAAGTGAATATTTAACTTTTTTGTAACGGTCAAGCAACTTGTTAATAAATCTTCAACTATGTGGAGTTAAAACTTTTAATAAATCTCTGGATTGTTGAGGATTCTAGTATAATGTTTTGTTTATGAAGTATGTTTGTTTTTTTTTAATAGGAAGCTTTCAAGGCTGTAGAAGACATTCATGGGCTATTTTCTTTGTCCAAGAAGCCCCCCAAACCCCAGCTAATGGCTAACTACTATAATAAAGTTTCCACAGTCTTCTGGAAATCAGGAAATGCTCTGTTTCATGCATCTACTCTTCACCGACTATACCATTTGTCCAGAGAGATGAGAAAAAATCTTTCACCAGAGGAGATGCAGAGGTAGAGAAATACTTAAATGCATAGCTAGTGATAAACACAAGTGCTGTAGATTATAAAGAAATATTGGGGAGAAAACGACATACTGAAAGGTGGAAGCAGTACAAAAATTAGATTGTGAAGTGTGGTTGATGTACTATTATCTACATGCATTGAATGGTAGGTAGGGGATCCCAAATTTCCCATAAGGGTGTGAAGTCAACCTCAAAGTCTGTTTGTACGTGCTTCTCATTGTTTGAATGCGATGAATGATACAGTGACTGAGTCCAGATTGAGCACAACTATTTTGAGTGGGTTGCTGTCACAGATGAGGCTCCCTGTTTTAGGGTTTTGAAGGCAGAATTATATCAATATAATTGCAGAAAATTGGCCTTCACACCACAAAATATTGTAGAAGCTGGAAATTGAAAATAAAGGAGAGGCTGAAAGTCCATGTCACGCTGTAAGTTAATGCTTCAGGTCAGTTATCACTGTCAAAATTTTAAAAATCATTAAGGTATTATATGTTTTAGGTGAGTGAAAGGAGTTGAAACTTAAAGTGAAAGTCTTTGATAAGATGGGAGGCATTAAAAGGCAAAAGGAGACAGTAATGGAGCAAGGAGTGGAACAAAAGGTGGATCCAGGGAAAGCAGAATCATCAACTGAATAGGGGCTGTAGATGAAAACCGCCTACTATTACAATCTGAAATCAAACTAATCGGAAGGGCTGTAATAGTGTTTAATCATAAAATACCATTCCTTTTACTTTAAGCTTCATCAGAATAATCTGAAAAAGATAAGAAAATTGAAATGTCAGTTTTTTTCCTTTTGGGGCGAAGAAAGTAAACTAAAACTTTTTTACAAAAAATTGGGCATTAATTATTGCCTAAAATCCTCTATTGAAAGATTCTTGAGCTTCAGCAAACCATACAGCTGCAGGCTAGAATGCCTTTAATTGTGGAAATGGATATAATGTTGGGAATTTATGTCTAACTTGGATTTTAATAGCAGGTCTAAAAGTAAACCGCTTCCAATTTGACTTGTGCTTATGAGTGAGATTTGATTTCTTCATTTGTAACAGTCTAATCAATTTGCTGTTTACTTTCCAAAGGCTTGCCTGTCCAAAATCATCGGTATTGCATTAAGTACACCCAAAGTCAACTCTGTTTTTAGGATGTTAAGTGTGTTGCTTATATACATAAAATAATGCTGAAGCATTTCACAATCAGAGTTTCCCCATACATCAAATTTGTAGTGAAAAATATTTTTTTTAAAAACTTGTTAGCAGTTAATCAATGCTCGTCTTGGATGCATCATTTCTTTGTTGCAGCAAATTTTTTAGTATCATGTAACATTTTGATTTACTGTCTTTACAGGATGTCTACCAGAGTCCTTTTAGCTACTCTATCAATTCCTATTACACCTGAAAGGACAGACATTGCCCGATTGCTCGACATGGATGGTATTATTGTTGAGAAGCACAGACGATTAGCTACGCTGTTGGGCTTACAGGCACCTCCAACTCGACAAAGTTTGATTAATGACATGGTATGATTTTTAGCATGCCCAAGTTTGTATCCCACTGGAGCAAGCTTTAATTTTGTAATGCCTTTTTCAGTAGTTTTCAGGATTTGACAGTGGCAGGGCCAGCATTTATGATTGCATTGGTGAGGCATGTATGATAGGCTGGATGAAGTAAAAAATATAGGATTCCCTCCTGAAAGAAATTCAGTGAAGCATTTTTGGTTTTGGAACTATCCAGTATCTTTTCATCAGCACTTCAGGTCTTTTTGACAGAAGTTAAATCCTAATAATCACTTTGAAACGATTTAAACTTGCATTCTATGCATTACTAATCCAGTAAAAAAATAACAATTACAATGCCATCCACAGTATAATTTTAATATAGGAATGAAGTTTGTTTTAGTAATTAAGGTAAGAGATTGGGAATTGGAAAGCATCAAAAAAGACATGTAATGGTAGAAATTCACTTATCCTTTTCTTTTTGAAGAAGCATTTTCACTTGAGCTGAAAAAGTACTAATGGACAGATTTGCCACTAATAAAGCACACTTCATTATCTTGTTCTCAGCCTTAGTGAGATTTGAGAGATTTTTTTATGTGCCAGAATAAGAGTTGAAGGTTAATTAGCAGCTTGGCTGATTCAAGTGTACTACTGCTGCCAGTCTCCTTCAGACAAGGTGATTCAGATACAGAATTTGAACTGTTAGTAAGTTGAAGTGAGCAAGCTATATTAAAATTCAAGTGGTGAGGTCCCCAATGAGGTAAGTAATAGTTAATAAATTTACTTTCCAGGGTTGAATTACGACTTGCAGATGTATTTTATTTTAACTGTTGCTCATTTAGCACTGGTAAAGTTCTTTTTAGATCTCAAAACATTTCCTGATGTGCTGCAATAGAGTTGCAAGATGGTCTCCCCCATCAATTTTTATCAAATATTTGTTGACCACCAAAACACAATCAAGTTACTGCAGATGCTGGCGACCTAAAATAAAAACTTAGCATGTTGAGCAGCATCTGTGAATTGTGAAAGGGAAATGGTTAACATCTTGAGTCCAATGTAACTGTTAGTTTGGAATTGAGAATGGTTGCTGGCAATTTAAATATGCCACGTTACTTACATTTCTGTTCTGCGTTTGTTGCTCCAGTGCAGTGAGGAACAGCAACTGATGTTTGTTAGACAAACTCAGACCATCGATTCTGTTAACCATTTTATTGTCCTGCCTCATTTCTCAACAGAGACAGCAGAGCTGTCTTTTGTTCTGCCATTTAAAATAACTCTGAGCCTGTGTCTCTTTGCAGCTATTACCTTCCCCTTTTTGATCGATGGTATTTACCTGTGGTTTCTACTCTGCCTTGCCCTCTGGCCTTTAAATTTGTTCCATTTGCTCCTCCTGACCACCTTTTTTCAACAGCATAAAACCATCACCTTGTTTTTATTTGACCACAATCCTGATTATCAGTTTTGCTTAATCCAGTTTTAATTTTAGGATGAAGTGTAATTAAGGAATATTCAGGCACTAATGATGGTCCTGTACTGAGCAGAGCTCTGTTGAAAAATCTTAGGATTTGATATACTTTTTGAGACTACTAACAATTGTGTGACTCGATCAAAATCAAAACAAGGCACAGGTATACAGGTGATATCTTTTGCGTTCTTGGTCTATTGGAATCCTTCAGTGTTTGTGGCATGTGGTACGGTAGAGTGCAATTGTGAGAAACTTGATCATGAATTAAAGAAGTTACTTCGGCTCCTATCAAAGTTGAACATTCTGCCAATTATTCTTCTGTTAATTGACTTTGAGAGTAAATTGTTTAACTGTTCATTGATGCTTTGGTTTCAGCCTTCATTCTGAACCAACTTTTCTTTTTACAAAGGTTCGTTTCAATGTGATGCAGCATGCTGCACTTGAAGTGAAGGGTGTATATAATTGGTTGGAAGTGGAATTCCACCCGCTCAAACTTTGTGGACGTGTTAGTAAGGTAACAAATAACGTTAAGTTTTGACATTCTGAACTGTTTGGAAGGGATCAGTTGACTGTACAATATAAATTATTTATGTTACAGTCCAATTAAAAACTATCCTGATTTTGAAAATTTGAGCTCCTCTAAGCAAAGTTGCATGGTTAAAGAAATGCTATATGGTGGATGGAAATAAGCGTGAGGTGTGAAGTTGAATTTTAGGGGTGAAAATTGAAAAGCATTCTTAGTTTGAGTTTATTATCCCACCAACACGCACCCCCTATCGGAGAACATACTCTAAGTCCATTTTCCTATATTTGGCTATGATTTTCATAAAATGTCCAACCGAATATTTGAAGGACTGATCAGCCAAATCCTGTCTTCCTGGTTTTGTACTGCAATTTGCTGTAATATTGCTTTCAGCACCTTCTCATTGTCATGTTCTTTGTTCTTGTGAGATCAATGATATTTCTAATGTGCTAGAGCAAAATTGGAGGCTAATTAGCAGATGGTCTTTTTATGTAACCATAACTGCCAGTCCCCTCCATACATTTTAGGTAAGTACGTTAAATTTATTTCCTATATTGCAAAATGGTAACATTCTTTAAACAGGACAAAAGAGTTGAAGTCTAGAGATGAGAATGATTGCCGTTAACGTTAAGGTAGCTTTGAGTATGTAATCAAGGGATTCTCACAACTGAAGTCAATGACCATTGGAGTTGAGGATGGTATGGGAAGCGCTGTACTCTTTGGAGTGATACCAACACTAAGGAAGATGGTAGCAGGTCTTAGAGGTTTCAAGTCAATCCAAGATAATTGCTGTAGCACCTCCTTAGGTTAGTGATCATACTTGACATTTTCATGGTCGTCTTCATTGTTTGTCCTTCCATTTTAAGGCCAGAAGTGGGGGTGGGCAAGCATCAATGTTCAGCACTATTCTCACTCCTTAAACACTGATGTTGTCCATCTCAAAATGCATCAAGACCAAATTAACATTTTGGCTTCTACTGACAACTGGTAAGTAACATTTATGTTGTCCAAGTGCCAAGAAAGACCATGGCTGAACTGACAGTCTCTGTGACATTCAATGGTTACAACTCCTTTTAAGCATTCTGGGGGCAGCCATTAACTAAAAATTGAACTGGACCAGATATATAAATCTTGTGGTTACAAGAGTAGGTCAGAGGATTGGAAATCTGACGGGTAACTCTTCTGTCTCCTGGGAGCCTGTCCATCATCTAAAAGGCACAAGTAAGAAGCATGATGCAATTCTGGTCACTTGCCTGAATGAATGCAGCTCCAACAATAATCAAGAGGCTTGAAATCATCCACAACAAAGTAACCTTCTTGACTGCTGCCTATCTCCTCCCAGCCATCATCATTCATAGCAGCTTCCCAAAGTTCCATCAACAGCCTCCTTCAAACCTTTGATCTCTCTCACTTAGACAGAAACAGTTGGTACATAGGAGCACCAAGCAAGTTACCCTCCAAGTTGCATACAATTCTGGCTTGGGACCCAGTCAGCATTCTCACTGTCACTGGGTCAAAACCCTGGAACTTGCTTTGTAGCAGCACTGTTGGTATATCTGTACTGAATGGTTTGATTCCCACTACCACTTTTTTGCAAGTAATTAGAGGTAGCCAATAAATACTGGCCTAGCCAGTAATTTTCCCAACATCATGACAGCATATTTTGTTTGTTTAAAAAAAATTGGCATTCAGAAATTTATTTGATTTAGTATGTTTAAAAAATTGGTCAGGTCTTTATTTCTGCAATTGCATTAAATCATGTTTTTCTGCTTTAATCACTATCCTGTCAAAATAAATACACTCTTTAGATAAATACTCAGGTCTACATGATGTAAACCATATCTTTTGTCTTTCTCTTCTACTCAAGGTCCTCGACTGGGTCCGAGACCAGTCAGAAAAAGAACCTGATCTCCAGCATTACGTGCCTCATTTGCAGAATAATACTATCCTACGGCTCCTTCAGCAGGTGTGTACATATTTTCATGAAACAGTTTAGAAAAATCACTCCCTTTTACATTAGGAAACTTAGTACAAAGATTTGAAGTTCACATATAATCTGATATGTGGCGATATCTTGCTGTCATTTTAGAAAAGGTTACTCTTGTTATATTTTGGACAGCAGAGTGTTTTTGCTCCATTTGCCTTAAGCCTCTCCCTTGAGAACCTTGCATGCGTTTTAATGTTGCACAGATTCTGTCCTGTTCAGGAAAGCCAAGCAATTAGGTGTGCTGTTTTAGAATATTGCAGTTTCCAAGAGTCACATCCAGGGGATAAAATTTCAACTGTTGTCATTTAGAAATTCACAATTAAATTTGATACTTATCCTGTATTTTGTTTCACGATCAACTTGTAAACCGTACCAAAACGCTGACTGCAATGCCTTCAAAGAGTTGAAATATTTTATTATCACTCATGAAATGTGATGAGCACTTTCACTCAGATTTTTTTTGTTGTATAATCTGCCATCTGCAGTCGTGGAATTAGAACCCACGTCACTAGAACAGTAGCCTGTACCTGTGGATTCCTAACACAGTAACAACAACACTGGACTGAAGCCTCCCCGAACTTGATGTGTGCTTCCATGGTGGTGATAACTAGGGAGTTCCTGAATTTGGTTCAGTGATGAAGAAACAGATGTGTATTTCCTAATCAAGATAGTCTTGTTTAATGGGAACTTGGAAGCATGGTCTTCCCATGCATTTGCTGCTGTTGTCTTTGCAGACAAGAGATTGGAGTCTAGAAAGTGATTTGGAGTTGTGTAACATGCCTCTTGTAGATGGTGCAAATTGTAACCATGGTAGAGAGGCGAATGATTACTTGAAATATATTGGTGTAGAAGTGTTAGAAAGTTCTGGTTCTTCCTTTTTGATGTTTTCTCTGAGGCAGCAGTGCTAACCAATTATGCAAGTGATCAAACTTGCATCCTAAAATTATTCTAACAACATTTCAATTTTTTTCTGCCTACCTTTTTGAGGATGAAGGCAGCTTGTAATGGCATAGGTGTAAATGTGTTTTAGCCTGGTTCAGTAGATCTCAATTAGATTTGATTTGAAGCACAAAATTAATACATCAGCCTTAATTACACAGCCATAAACCTACAGTGTCTTTGGAAAACATGCAAGCTTTTTTGATTCAATCCTGATTGATAAAGTACTATTTTTATTTCCACAGGTAGCTCAGATTTATCAAGGCATAGAATTTACTCGTTTGGCTTCCTTGGTTCCTTTTGTTGATGCCTTTCAATTGGAGCGTGCCATTGTTGATGCTGCCAGACACTGTGATTTGCAGGTAATGCCAACAGTCACATATTGACCTGTGCAGTGGTGTTAGAGTTCTGTTGGGTTTCAAATACTGGGCTTAATTATTGGAGAGAAGTTTAAGAAATCAAATCTTATGTTGTGTTGCATTAGAAGCAGGTATTTCTCATCACGTAATTAGCTGAGATTACTCCTTTGAGAAACTTGACGGAAGCTCTGATGGATACATTTTTGATTGAGTTTACACTGCTGATAACACAAACTTTACCAGAAATTTGTGGAGATCTGTTCCAATGTAGTTCATTCTCTCTAATGTAAGATCAAAGATCTAACTTGAATCTGAGTAATTTCACAAATCCTGAACGAGTGCTTGTAGACAACTTGTAATTCCAAGAGGAAGTTGTTGACATGTTAGTTAAGTGTATTGGAAAATGACTTCTGTCTGGCTGTCCTGTAATTTGTAGTCATCCATGCTGTTTTTACATGTATTTTGCTGACTTTCATGCTGAAAGGCACAGCCGGAGATTGGAAGAGCTTCCATGAAAGTTCCATGCACTTTTGAGTGCAGTAATTTCTAGTAAAATTGTCCTTTAAACACATTTCATAATCTTCTGGGTTGATTTAATTCTGCTCCAACCAAGTCTGGATTTTTATAGCGCAGGTCAGATATATTCAAATAAGTATATTTTTTGAGTGCAGTCAATAGATGGATCTAGAATGGCTGGTTCAGTTATGATTAGTGTAATTTCTTGTGGCTTTAATTATCATTAGCAGTTATCATTTCCAGTAAGGGAAATTACAACATTTGAAAGACATTTCGACAGGTACATGACCAGAAAGATTTAGAAGAATATGGGTCCAACACAGGCGAATTGGACTAGTTCAGTTTAGGAAACCTGGTCACTATGGATGAGTTTGGCTAAAGGGTCTGATTCCATGCTATATGACTGACAAAATTGTTTTTTTTTTGTTAATTCTGTTTTTGTTCTAGGTTCGCATAGATCATTCTTCTCGTACTTTAAGTTTTGGCTCAGATCTCAACTATTCTCCACGAGAAGATTCACCAGTGGGTCCTTACTTGCAGCCAATGCCTTCAGAGCAGATCAGAAGTCAGTTGACCGCTATGTCTGCCGCATTAGCAAAGGCTATCCAAGTTGTCAAGCCAACACACTTGCTTGTAAGTTTTTTGTTTTGACTAAGTAACCCTAATAGGTCCAGTAATTCTAAATCGCCAGGAGTAGCGGTCTCAGCATACAAGCATGTTGTTTTGCTGTTAAACTTTACAGCCTTGGACATAGTATTGCTACACTTTGACTTGTTTCCACCTTGAAACAAAGTTTACCAGACTAATGAAAATGGTTTGTGCATCCTAAATGTGGGTGATGCATTCCATTGTTGACCATTTTCATTATTTGGTTTGCAGAGTTTTAAATAAGCTGTTATAAATATCATATGCTCACTGATGTCTGAAAGGACATTTGATCTCGTTAGATCAGTTTAGTTAATAAGTCCTGATAGTTAGCTGGGATCTGGTAACTCAGCGTGAACTGAAGATGAGCCAGGACCTTCCTGTTTTCTGTCTCAATTCAGTCGAGTGAGCTGTGAGACATTATGAATTTAAGTATTAGGAATTTTAGTTCTGTTAGGAGTTTGTATTCATGATTTTTCCTTGCCCATGTTTCCTCTATAATCTCTCAGCATGAAAAGGAAGAGCAGCATCAGCAAGCTGTTAGTGCTTACTTGAAGAATGCCAGAAAGGAGCACCAGCGGATCCTTGCCCGTCGCCAGACTATTGAGGAGAGAAAGGAACGTCTGGAAAGTCTGAATGTTCAGCGGGAGAAAGAAGAAATGGAGTTGCGAGAGGCAGAACTTCAGAAAGTTCGCAAAGCTGAAGAAGAGCGTTTACGTCAAGAGGCACAGGAGAGAGAAAAAGAGCGTCTTATGCAGGAGCATGAAAATATCAAACGGAAACATGTGCGAGAGCGTCTGGAGCAGATTAAAAAAACTGAACTGGGAGCTAAGGCATTTCGAGATATTGACATTGAGGTAAAATACAGTTCAGTAAATTTCTGTTTAAACATCTTTTAGTTCCAATATAAAATGCTTTCTTTTGGGGGCAATAATATTACACAAATTTTCACAGAGAAAAGGGCTATTCACCCCACCTTGCATGCCACAGTTTCTGGCCCATTAATCCTCCTATTGTTCTTCTATGTGTTGCAATCAGCATAATAATCTGTTCCCCTCCATTATCCCCTGCACTGAGGAGTTCCACATTCTCACCACTGTTTTAGGTAAAAAGTGATTTCTTAATTCAATTGTATTGATAGCATCTAGTTTTGTTGTTCCCCAAGTTAAAACACTTATCTACTCCGTCAAAGTCTTTGACTATTTTAAGTCCTTTTATTAGATAGCCGTGCTATTCAGTGGCATTTCTTCAATCCAGGAAGTGAATGTGAATTGCTAATTGCTCTATAAAGGCTTTGTTCAATTTGGAAATGAACAATGCATACTTGTTAATTTTCAATCCTTTTTTTCCCTCCACCAATATCTGTCTGTTTCTTCAGATTCAATATGGTAGGCAATATCTGTATGTCAACACATTTTGTTCAGTATGTTTCAATGTGCCATATCTGATTGTGATCCCTTGACTTTTTCAGAACCTTGAAGAACTGGATCCGGATTTTATCATGGCGAAGCAGGTTGAGCAGTTAGAGAAAGAAAAGAAGGAACTTCAAGAACGTCTGAAAAATCAGGAAAAAAAGGTGAAAGTTATTTTATAGTAAAAGAAAATGGTAACAAATGTTTGGAAAGATAGAGCAGGGGTGCTGGTACTGACGTGATAGCTAAATTAAGATGACTAAGTGATCATGAGGGCAAGCTGGCTGTGTTAGTCTTCATCGTAACAATAGAAATACTAGCAAAAGTTTCTTTGTGATTGAGGGTGGTGCTTCACATTGCAGTATGAAGTGATAAAGTAATGTATCTGCAATTGTCCATGTGTTAATTACCAAATTATAGTAGAGCACAGAGTTCAAGCCAAGTGTTTTCCTATTTCGGAAAGTGGGGCAAAGTATGGTAACAAGTGACTATTTTAAGCACTGTTGGCAAATGGCCAGAGTCCTTCCAGCCTGTCAAGAATGGCTAGCTGGTGAAGAAATGGAAAATACAGATTAATAATATTTCAAAGTAATATGCTATATGGACTTCAGTAAGGCGTTCGACAAGGTTCCCCATGGGAGACTGATTAGCAAGGTTAGATTTCATGGAATACAGGGAGAACTAGCCATTTGGATACAGAACTGGCTCAAAGGTAGAAGATAGAGGGTGGTGGTGGAGGGATGTTTTTCAGACTGGAGGCCTGTGACCAGTGGAGTGCCACAAGGATCGGTGCTGGGCCCTCTACTTTTTGTCATTTACATAAATGATTTGGATGTAAGCATAGACGGTACAGTTGGTAAGTTTGCAGATGACATCAAAATTGGAGGTGTCATGGACAGGGAAGAGGATTACCTCAGATTACAGCAGGATCTGGGCCAATGGGCTGAGAAGTGGCAGATGGAGTTTAATTCAGATAAATGCAAGATGCTGCATTTTGGGAAAGCAAATCTTAGCAGGATTTATACATTTAATGGTAAGGTCCTAGGGAGTATTGCTGAACAAAGTGACCTTGGAGTGCCGTTTCATAGCTCCTTGAAAGTGGAGTTGCAGGTAGATAGGATAGTGAAGATGGCGTTTGGTATGCTATCCTTTATTGGTCAGAGTATTGAGTACAGGAGTTGGGAGGTCATGTTGCACTGTTGGAATATTGCGTGCAATTCTGGTCTCCTTCCTATCAGAAAGATGTTGTGAAACTTGGACGTTGCCAGGGTTGGAGGATCTGAACTGCAGGGAGAGGCTGAACAGGCTGGGGCTGTTTTCCCTGGAGCATCGGAGGCTGAGGTTTACAAAATTGAGGGGCATGGATAGGATAAATAGACAAAGTCTTTTCCCTGGGATCGGGCAGTCCAGAACTAGAGGGCATAGTTTCAGGGTGAGAGGGGAAAGATATAAAAGAGACCTAAGGGCCAACATTTTCTCGCAGAGAGTGGTACCTGTATGGAATGAGCTGGCAGAGGATGTGGTGGAGGCTGTTACAATTGCAACATTTTAGAGGGGTTTGGAGGGATATAGGCTGGGTGCTGGCAGGTGGGGCTAGATTGGGTTGGGATATCTGGTCGGCATGGATGGGTTGGACCAAAGGGTCTGTTTCCATCTCTATGACTCTGTTGTTAAACTATTTTACGCATATTTTTGAGGCATTGAGAATGTAGCCTGACGTTGAGTTGTGCTAAAAGGTTTGTTCTTCATTTTCCTTTGCTTGTTTATATTGTAATGGTTTATATTTTAACCAAAATCATTTCAATCTGCTGAACGGTTCTTTTAACGATCTGAAATTTTTACCAATTAAATAATCTGAAAGAAATAAATTGCTTCCAGATATGCCAAGACAATTATTAGGAACGCAATAATGAAGTCAGTATTTGATATGTATAAAATTGTGGGCAGGAAGGAATAATTCTCTTGACAGAGGAATCCATGAATGGGGTCATAGACTTGAGGTAAAGGGCAGAAAGTTTAATGATGTAAGGAAAAGCGTTTTTCTTAGATTCCCTACAGTGTGGAAACAGGCCCTATGGCCTGACCAGTCCACACCGACCCTCCAAAAAGTAACCCACACAGACCCATTTCCCTCTGACTAATGCACTTAACACTATGGGCAATTTAGCATGGCCAATTCACCTGACCTGCACATCTTTGGACTGTGGGAGGAAATCCACGCAGACACTGGGAGAATGTGCAAACTCCACACAGACAGTCGCCTGAGGCTGGAACTGAAGCTGGGACCGTGTTGCTGGGAGGCAGCAGTGCTAACACTGAGCCACCGTGCCGCCCCAAAGTCCGCACTGTCCAGAGTAGTTTGATTAGATTCCCTACAGTGTGAAAACAGGCCCTTTGGCCCAACAAGTCCACACTCACCATCTGACCCATTTCACCCCTGGCTAATGCACCTAACATTAGCATGACCAATTCACCTAACCTGCACATCTTTGGATTGTGGGAGGGAACTGGAGCACCCAGAGGAAACCCATGCGGACACGGGGAGAATGTGCAAACTCCACACAGCCCGAGGCAGGTATTGAACCTGGGTCCCTGGTGCTGTGAGGCAGCAATGCTAACCACTGAGCCACCACGCTGCCCCCGGGATGATGGGAATCTGAAATTACTGCCTTTTAGAAGCAGAAAGTCTCATAACATTTAAGTAATTTTAAGCACTTGTATTGCCAAGGCATACAAGTCTATAGGCCAGTGAGATTAGAATGGTTAGGTGCTTGTTTTTGCAGACTCAGTGGGCCAAAGATTTGTTTTGTGCTGTAAATCCGACCATTGCAGAATATTGCTGCTATTCTAAATTTGAAGAGCTGATAACTGTAGCCCTTGATGTCACACAAAGTGTTTGCTAACTCGAGGTTTAAAACTCTTCCCCAATTTCTTTCATATTTGTGACGGATTTTAAAGCTATTGGTAACTCTCCTGACCGACTTTGGTTTTTATTTTGCAGATTGACTTTTATGAAAGAGCCAAGCGATTAGAAGAAATACCTTTACTCAAAAAAGCATTTGAGGATCAGCGAATAAAAGATATGGAATTGTGGGAACTTCAAGAGGAAGAAAGGGTGAGTGATGTAATTTGTGTACATATGCTTTTCAGATATTCTTTTGTTTTTTGTTTCAACGCACATTTTTAGGCACATTGCTCTTTGTATTCCTCTATGTTGTAACTCAAGTTTTTCTTTGGTTTAGCAAATTACATGTTTGCCTGTAACTGATTGTAAAGTTCTTCTGTTTGCAGATAACCAGTATGAAAGTGGAGCGTGAGAAAGCACTGGAGCATAAAAATCGAATGTCAAGAATGATGGAGGATCAAGACCTGTTCCTAACCAAGCTTATGGCTTCACGTCGCACTGTCTATGAGGTCTGCAATTTATTAAATAGCTTGTTAATAATATTGTAGCTTGACTTATGTTCTTGGCCATGTAATCCAAGAAATCATCTGATTTTGAAGCATTTTTTAATCTTGGCAGGCTGTTTTGTTACTTAAATATAGCAGAACTAGGTAAAAGGTGGTATTTAAGTTGCATTCTGTTTTATTCTGAGAAAAGGAGAAACTAAAGAACTTCCAAGACCGGCTGAATGAAGAACGGAAGATGCGTTTAGAAGAGCGTAAAAAACAACGTAAAGAGGAAAGACGCAGGCTCTACTACATACAAAAAGAGGAAGAAGCTCAGAGATTGGAAGAAGAAAAACTTAAGAAGGGTTAGAATAACTAGTTATACATTTTTCACAACCATATGAATAAATGAACTACTGCAAAGGAAGGTTCTCATTTTTGGCATTCCTTAATAGAGCGTGAAGAGAAGGAACGCTGTGAACGTGAAAAACGAGAAGCAGAAGAGCGTGAATACCAGGAAAAGCTAAGAAAATTGGAGGAAACCGAAAGGAAACGACGCCAGCGAGAAATGGAAATTGAAGAACGCGAACGGCGTAAAGAAGAAGAAAGGAAATATGCTGAAGACCAGTTTCGCCGGAAGGTATTAAAATCTCTTTATTGTTAACTTTGTATTTGTTCTATGCTTTTTAGCTATTTGAAGCATAACAATTTCTTGATAATTGTGATTTGCTCTCGGTGGGATAACAGCAAAAGTGGAAATCTGATCATCCAGGATGTGCATTTCTCACATTCGTGATAGATCACTGCATGAAAGCAAGGTATTCAATTGCTCAATTCAGCCAGAAGGGATCCAGAGCTTTGCCTGAAATGTGTGGGTTTGATGAGATGTACTGCTTTGAGTGAGAAGTAAAAACTTCTCACGCAGCAATTGAAAAGGTTAATTTCACTGTCCCATCTCTGGAAGAATTAAATGCTGCATCGTGGGCTTTTGTCACCATCTCCAGTTTTCAGTAAACAATGTTGTCAATGTGAAACTTGCGTGCTGTAATCCACTTGAAGGGAGACGAGAGGTCTAGTAGCATGATAATAGTAAACCATTTCGCAAGCTAATAGAAAGCTGTAATTTGAGCTAAAGAACTAAGTTAATCTCGTGAGCCATAGCAAATACCATGCTGCTTGGCCAGTCGTCAGAAATGCAGATTATTTTTAGGGACATCACAAATCTAAAGTTTGTTTGTGAGAGATATGTTTACTGCATGAAGTGGCTTGTTTATACTGTATTATTCACTTAAAGATCAAGAAAGACTAGAAAAGTAGTTGATATTTAAGATTTCTCTTTTCTTGTAAACATTTGTAATGCTGCCATTTTTTTACCTTGTTAGATGATTTCAGATGAATTGTTCGTGCTATTCAAAGATTGCTTTTATGTATTCCAGTCTATTGCAAGCTCAATTATTTGAAAGTATGATATTTTTTCCCTTTTCCTAACTAGTGGTAGCTTTGCTACATGAGTCATTGACCTGGGGTTTTAGGTGGACAAACTCTAAATTTAAAAATCTTGATGTTATTGCAGTCGCCTACAGTCAATTTTGAATTTGCTTTAAGATAATGTTTGCACGCAACAGGATTTGTTCTGTTGAAGTATTGCTGCTTTTTTTTCAATTTAACATGGATGCAATTTTTGTTTTAAATCATAGGATGTGGGCAACACTGGCTAGGCCTTCATTTGTTCTCCATCTCTAATTACCTAAGAGTCAACTAATTACTAAGTAATCAATGAAGTTTTGAAAGAAGAAGCCAGAATTTGTGGGTGCAGTAGTTAAATATTTGATTTTATTTCTCTTTTGTCAGGAACCTCAGCGCTGGAGTGACAGAGACTCTGAACGAGATGGTTGGAGGGATTCCCGTATTATAGAAAGAGAATCCGAATGGAGACGCGGAGGAACTGATGCGTATGTAGTTAAATTAAAATAATGGTTAAAACAAAGTTATCATAAAATGCACAGCACAGACAGGCCTTTCAGTTCAATGTTGACTGTTTGTTGGAAAGTGTGCAGTTATTCCCTGTAACTGTATAATTATGCCTGTAAATAATTCTTCTAAGTACATCTACTTTACTTCTGAGATTTAATCTAATGGAAGCAGATTCAATATTATTGGAATATGGTTTGCAGCATTGAAAGAATCATTTAAAATTGGTCACAAAGCCAAATCATAAAAGTGAAGCTTATTGATCCTTTGAGCCTGTGCCAACTCTGCAGAGTTATTTAATTGGCCTGATTCCCCTGCTTTTTTTCTGGTAGCCCTGCTTTCTTTCCCTGTTAGGTGCTCATGTAATTCTCCTTTGAATTACCATTCTGGCATAGCTGCTTGCTGACGAATCAGTCTTTTCATGGTGCCATTTATTCCTGACCTTTTTCCAGCTGGAGTAATTCTCTCACAAGTCTATCTAGACAGCTTGTGGAACGTCACTTGTATCATCTCTTTTCAAACTTGTCAAAGGAAAAGTACTTCAATTTCTCTGATTTGTCATTGTAATGCAAATCCCTCATCCATGGAACCAACTTAGCTTTATCCTGCACACTCTAAAGCCTTCCTATCTTTCCAGAATGTTGCCTAGAATTAGAGTGCTTAAGTCAATGTGTGATTTTGTACAGGTTCATCGTAACTTGCCTCTTTAATTCAATAACCTGCTTTGCCAACTTTTAACAAATTTGGCTTTTATGTTCCTATTTCTCTCAACTTTTCCAGATGCTCTTAGTATTGCCACATAACTGAATTTGTGGATATGGTGACATTGATACTATCAGCCTTTCTTCTAATTTTATTTACATCTGTGCATGTCTCCAAGGTCTGTGTGCAGCAGTGACTTTCAGAACTAGACATCAGTGCCCTGATTGGCATGCTGACATTGATCGCTGTGTACGGAATCTCGAAGCACAGCTGTGCAGCCTAGAGGAAATATTAGTCACTGGACTAGTGACCCAGAGATCCAGGCCAATGCTCTGGGGGCATGGATTCAAATCTCTGTTGGTGGAGTTCCATTTATCTGGGAATCTGAAATTGAAAGCTTTATCTCAGTAATGGGAAATGACCCTGTAAAATGACCTCATTTATCCTTCCAATTGCAGTAATTCAGCTTTCTCTATTAAACTTGGGCTGCCGTGGTTTCCTGGACTCCTCTCATTGATCACTACTTGTGTTAATAAAATAGCCTGAAATTTTATGTCCTGTATATGAAAGGTCAATTGTGATATTTAGTAGGTTATGGTTATGAAAATTTTGTAATAGGTTTGTGGCTTGTGGTCATATTTCTTAGTGAGTGGCGCCGAGGGGAAGGCCGTGGCTTTGATGATGATAGGCCAGCATTCCGTCGTGGGGACGACCGAATTAGGCGTGACGAAGATAGGGAGCCATTGTTTAGAAGAGGAGACGATGATCGTGGGCCGTTGTTCAGGCGAGGTGATGACGACAGGGGGTCTTGGCGGGATGATGACAGAGGCCCCCGCCGTGATGATGATAGAGGCCCTCGACGTGTGGACGATTCCAGGCCTGGCCCATGGAGACCACTTGATAAACCAGGTACAAAATTCTTTTTAACTCTTTCTTTTGGATGTGTTCTTGCTTAACAGAGGCATTTGGGTTATTGTACGTTTTAAAATGTACAATTTCTGGTTGTAGGTGCAAAGTAAATTGTTGACAATTTTGGAACTTTCCTTTTGAGTTGCCTCTTCCTGTTTAATTTTGGGAACGCGAATGTGGGCCTTCCTCTTGAGCAATTGCATTCCACATGCTCAGTATTGTAGAAATGGGAGTCAGTACAAACAATTTCAGTACATCTACCAAATGTAGTTGTTTCAAAACAAACCTTCAGCATAAGTTAGAAGTTTTGCTAAATAAGAAGTGCTTTATAGATTAACTTAGTGACAAGGGAACTTTTAGCCCCTTATAAGTAGAGCACCTTTTTAATGGCAGAAGTGTTACTGTATTGAAGGTGGTGGATGGAGAGAAAGGGAAAAAGCACGTGAAGAAAGCTGGGGCCCACCCAGAGACACCAGGTCTTCAGAAGATAACCGAGATCGTGATTTGGATCGAGATCAAGATCGTGATCGTCGTATTGCATTTAGGTTTGTAAATAGAGGTTTATGAACAACTTTTTTTCTTTTTGGATAATTCTGTTAATGAAATTTCCATTTCTTATGGAGGTACCTCTTTCTTTAAGTAATAAAGAAAAGAAGGTAAATGTCACATTCTGATTGCTTGGCGAAGGTGTATACTCTGATTGCTCTTCATCCCTGTTCCTATCTCAACATTTAGAACATTTTGGATTTTAACCAAACAGTAAAATTTAATATTCCACTTCCTTCTAAAAGTTAACTCTTTTCCCGAATACTGCTGAATATCCTCCAGTGCCATTCCCAAGTATTGCTTTAACAGTAAATCCTAAAGGTTATTCATCTTTGTGGCCAGAAAGACTTTGTTTTTCCCTCATCTGTGATGGTGTACATCCAGACAAATAGCAATCAGGACTGGGAACTCTGATCTTCGCATGTGGCTGTTTTAATGTGGAACATAAAAGCCTACAATTGAGTATGGTGTCTTTACTGCTGTTCCAGCTGAGACTACTTCACTCAGCACAAATACCGGACTAAGCCTGTGTCAAGTGTCCGCACTTCCACCTATTTGACAAACTTGTTGAGCTATGGGTGAAGAACTGTTCATGTTCACTTGCAAGATTTTACTCTTTTTTTTTTTTGCAAGTCACTGTCTGTGAAATTGAAAGTCAGAGAGAAATATTAAGATAACTGAACTGTTGCCACTTAAGATTATCAAGCATTTCACCCAGATTTCAAAGCTGGTTTAAGATGCTAGCTAAGTGCAGAAAAGTATGACTTCTTCAGACCATGTTGTATATTTTTGCTGTTGAATGAAAATTCTACATGGAAATAGTCATAAAGATCAGGCTAAAAAATTTTTCTGAATGCTAGCATTTTATTAACTTGCATTTGCTCTTTTTACAGAGACAAAGATGATGGTCCTTGGAGACGTGGTGGTGGCTCGGAAGACTCTAGTAGCTGGAGAGAAATTCCACGACGTGATGACAGGGATGGCGATCGCGATCGTAGAGACTTGCGTGAACGCAGTGACATCAGGAGTCGTAAAGATGAACCAGAGCGCCGTGCTGCATCTATTCGAAGTGATCGAGATGATGGTAAAACAAAACATTTGATTGAAATAGTGTACTGAGTTCTGTAAGAAGAATGAATCACTTTGTCAGCATTTTCTATTTTATGGCATTCTTACTAGAGTTTCTTTGTAGTACCAAAAAGTGTGGTGTTGGAAAAGCATATTCCTGATGAAGGGTTTATGCTTGAAATGTCGACTCTCCTTCTCAGATGCTGCCTAACTGGTTGTGCTTTTCCAGTATCACACTTTTTGATTCTGATCTCCAGGATCTGCAGTTCTCTTGTTCTCACGCGCGCTGTCCCTCTCTTTTTCTCTCTCTCTCTCTTCTCCTAGTTTCTTAGTAGTGCTGCTACTTTTAAAAAAATCCATCACTGACATAACCATGAAAATGCTGCAAAACGTAAATATCCCACTTGTCACCTCAACTGTTGTTTTTAAAGCTTAGTGTGAGGCATTTGGTTTATAGGATTTAAAAAAAACTGAATTAGAGAAATGGAATGAGTGTACTCAAAAGATAACCTATTGTACAGCAGAATGGGCAAGAATATATGGTCATATTTGAACTTGGTTTTGTGCTGTTTTCAGCACATTCTTGGTTTCAGCAAGTTTACTGCAAAATATATTGAAGACTGACATTAACTTCTCCCTGTAATGCTACTAGGTCAAATGTATTACATCAAACTCCAGTGATTTGGTAAAAGATTATCAGCCTCAAATATCAACTTGTTTCTTCCTCCACAGTTGCAGTCACACACGAACATTTGCAGCGTTTTCTGTTTTAGCTCCAATTTTCAGCATGTTCAGTACTGTATTTTGTTTCTATGATGCCTAACTTTCAGTTGCCAACTATAGAGATTTTAAGGAAACTGAAGAGGTCTTTAAGAGCCATCACAGGCACATTAGACAAAATGAATAACTATGGTGTAAAATGTTCCAGTTATATGCGTAGTGTATAAGCTTTAAATGTGTGGAATAACACATTTATTCATTTTAAACTTTGAATTTGTTATTTTTTCAGTGAGATTTGATATGCTGTACCTGACCATCATGTGTATCATTGATGTTCCCTTTTCATATGTATACTAATTATATAGGATTCAGTCTCATGTGTAACTCCTTAGATACTGAAGAAGTCTGTCCATATGCAGCAAGACCTGGATAACATTCAGCTTGGGCATATATGTGGCAAATAATACTTGAACGGAACGGAGGTGGGGCGAGGGGAGATATAAAATGGATTAGAACGGAATTTATCCGTTGAATATGATTTCACATGATTCTGTCCGAGTGTATGATCATGGTGTTGAGACATTTGGTATTAGGAAAGTCAATTATGTAGAAATTATTTGAAGTGTACGCTCCTTTTCAGATCTGAGGGAGGGTGCAGTTGAAATATTGAGCTTTTCTGTTGCTGAAATTGGACCTTTTTTATATAGATTCTTGGCTAACTAATACAAAATATTATTCCATACTAAGTTAATTTCTAAATCCCCTTCTCCAATCATCAGTGTAAAATTAAATTGGTTCACAGGTGCCTGGCGACGTGGTGAGGAACGCCAAGGTGAAAGCCAAGCTAAAGAGGTGCAGGATACTCCTGTGAAAGGTCCACCACTTAAGGACAATGACCAAGAAAAGTCGATGTGGAAAACTGACAAGGACAAAGAGGCATCGCGTCGTATCAAAAATGTCATTGATGACGAAGGCTGGACTACTGTTCGCCGCTAAATTTAATCTTCGTGTCCAATTTACCACGGCAACTAGCTGAATTCTTTTGAATCTGAATAACAGTAACTTTGTGGCAAACTCTTAAATTTTTTGCAAGTAACCAGTAAAATTGACGTGTTAAACTGTACGCATGTACCTATTTTAGTACAGCAAATTTAATACAAGCCGATCATGCAGCTAAAATAATAGAAGCCTGCTAAATGAAACATCTGTTGCATGTCAAAGTTTTGCCTTTACTCTGTCAACATTTCACTTGATAATCTAAATACGACAACTGCCTACCTTGAATTTTCAAGATTGCCCAGTTTTCTTAAATAAGCTATGGCAACTTTGATAGTAAACAGAATACAGTTAGAATCTAGTGCAACTGTAATGTGAAAAGGAAATACACACCAGCCTACGTCTCTCTCCAAATTTTATCAGCTAACATGGATAAAGTAGCCTTGCTGTATAATGGAGACATGATTAAAGGCTTTTATCATCCAATTATTTGGTACCGGTACATGTCTTGCCAGTATGTCTGCTACTTTCACAAATAATACATTGTGAATTATTGAGTGTATTTTTAAAGTCGCATACTCCCTATTTAAACCTTTTGCAGTTTGGAGTATTTTTGGTCAGGTTTGCTACCCCCTCTCACTTGGATTATTAACTTGATTTGGACCTAATTTTCTTCCCAACTTTAGAATAAAGGTTTTCCTCATCAAATCTGTCTTTGTGGTAGTGATTGTTACATATTATTATTGGTAAGTCAGCTGAAATGGTCAAATTTTTAAAATAAATCTATGATTAGTTTTTTTCATTTGGAAAATGCACTGAATATTGCAAATGAATGACCTAAGTGTTTTGGTCTCCTGTGTGGCTGATACAGTTACCACTTTATGACCGACTAAGGTGAGTTGTCCCAGTTTATCTTTCTCTACATGTCAGATACCTGTGTGTAGCTGCCACAACTCCAGAGCACTTGGAAGATGTGATGCTGGCTTAGCTAGTCATGTGTATTGATTCAAAGAATAATAAAGATCAGTGTCAAAATTTGAAGAACTAAATTCCTATTTATCTGACGGAGCATTTATTTCTATCACACTTCAACACTTACATATTTCTCTTGCATGCCCTCTCTACCACTCAAATCTAATTAAACTGTAGCTACATTTTCCACTGGGGAAGAGTAGAAGACGCTCATCTGAAACCTTCTCTGGATGCCAGTTTTACTATTTCATTTTCACATACAAATAAGGTGCCTAGAATGGATGGTGTTTTTTATTGCACATTCCACAGCACTCTGAAGCCAGTGTGTTATACATTTCTAATGCAAGATGTTTGTGCTTTGAGGGAGGGATTACATGATATATTGTCATAAGTGACTACATTTGGATTAATTAATTTTTTCCTCCAAGCTATGGGAAAAGTTCAAATTGGACCAAACACATTGTCCTAGCCAATGAAATTAAATATTAATCTACAAACAGAAAAGACAAAATTTGAAAGAAAATGAATTCCTTTATAATGTAAAGTAACAATATTCTTTTCTGTCAGCAGAGGGAGCAGTGATGCTGACAGATGGAAGGTATGCAAATTTAATCTTTTTAAATACAGTTGGTAAATCAAGAACGAAGGCTGTTTTTAAAATGTATCAAAAGGAATTTTTGAAAGATCATAGTGAAATTTTGTTTTTGTAATAATGATCTGCCTCATTATCTGAAGTTTAGATTCTGGTATTAACGATTAGCTTGCTTGCTAGTCTGGTAACACAGCTGTTCTGTAAGCTAGAGAATTTAAATTTTGAGAACTTATTTTTTTAAAGACTGGAAATTAAAAGCAGCGAGTGGTCTGTTGGATAGTCTAGTTTGGGTGGGAGGGGGAGAGGAATCTGGTACCTGTCTGGCTCATGAGTTCAATTCCACACCATGTAGTTGAAGTAGCCTAGCATCCACTGAAAATAATAGAATAAAACAGCACAAACAAGGAAACCAGCATATTAATCAGCTGAGGGCAGCGGTAATCAATAATTTTACATCTTGAAAATAACTTGAAGGAAGCATTAAGGTCATCAATGGTGCCCATTGTTTTTTTTTAAATTTGATTCCCTACAGTGTGGAAACAGGCCCTTCGGCCCAACAAGTCCACATCAACCCTCTGAAGAGTAACCCACCCCCTCTGACTAATGCTCCTAACAACTATGGACAATTTAGCATGGCCAATTCAGCTAACCTGCACATCTTTGGACTGTGGGAGGAAACCGAGCACCCGAAGGAAACCCACGCAGACACAGGGAGAATGTGCAAACTCCACACAGATGGGGCACAAAAGTCTTTCCCAAAGTTGCCACACTTCCATGTTTCTCCACAGAGTGGGATTTCTCTGGATTCTCCATGGCCGAAGCTTCAGCCGCACACAAACGCGTATACTGCCCCTCCCTGCCGTGAATTCATCTTTCCAGGCCATATAACTGTTTCAGGCTCCACACTCCGTGCGCTGCAATGGTAGGGTCTCTCATCCAGTCCCACTGATGCTGAAAATGTACTCAAACAGGAACCAAAAAGCATTGTTCCTTCTCACAGAATCGTAGTTGAAAACCGTTGCAGTCCCAATGGATTGATCGACATTGTTGAAGGCTAGTCATCTAAGTAAGGATGTAATTGCAGGTGTTCATCAGGGTAGATATTTTCCTAATCAACCTGTTTAGGGATGTACTTTCTCACCACCTATGGCAAGTGGGATTTGAAGCTGGGCATCCTGGCTTAGAGGTAGGGACAGTACCACTGTGCCACATGAGAGGAAACTGACAAGTCACTAAGAGTTTTTGGTAGTGACAGTGAATAAACAGCACAATAGTTCCAAATAAGCATGACATGAGGCTTGGAGGTGACTGGTAGATTGTGGTGTTTCTGTATTCTGTCATGTAACATACAACCCGGGGTAATAGGTAAATGGGAGCACCATCAGTTCCAGGATCTTGTTCACCTCATTCTGCCTGAGATTTATTGCTGTTCTGTAATTGTAACTCCTGCAGTTGCTACATACTTGGAAATAATAGTACTTTTTCACTATATGGACTGCATTCTTTTCAAAAAAAAAAAGGCCTAATACCTTTGGAGTAACTAGGGCGACATAATCAATCATTGTCATCCTTGCCAATGCTACAAACCCACACCCAAGAATTAATTCACTAAAATAAATAAATCTGATGGCAAATGGGTTGTTAGTAGAATTGACTAACAGCAAGCAGCTTCCAGTGGTTCAGCTCAATCTCCCTCTGCCACAACAAATTCCTGTGAACATGGTCATTATCAGGCTGAGCTCCCCAGATTAACCATCATGGCACCCGACAATGAATAAGCTTTATTTGATTGGTTTTGTTTCATTAAACTCTGATCAAGGATTAAAGATCAGTAGTAACTATGTCACTTATTGCCTGTTAAATAAATGCTTGCATTAATTAGAACATAGGCCCATCGACCCTCTGTTGTGCTGACCTTTTATCCTACTCTAAGATCGAACTAACTTACCGTACACTTTTTACTATTTTCCATGTGCCTATCCAGGAGTCGCTTAAATGTTCTTAATGTATCTGGTTCTACTATGGCAATGCATTCCATGCACCCACCGTGTAAATGACCTACCTCTCCCCTTAACCTTCCTCTAATCATCTTAAAATTATGTCCTCTCGTGATCGCCTTTTCCACCTTGGGAAAAGGTCTCTGGCTATCCACTCTTACCTATGCCTCTCATCACTTTGTACATCTCTATCAAGTCACCTCTCATCCTTTGCTCCAATGAGAAAAGCCCTAGCTCCCTCACCCTTACTTCTGAAGACATGCCATATAATCCAGGCAGCATTCTGGTAAATCTCTTCTACACCCTGTCTGAAGCTTTCACATCCTTATAAGGTGGTGATCAGAACTGAACACAATATTGTGTGGTCTAACCAGGACTGTACAGAGCTGCAGTATAACCTCATGGCTCTTAAACTGAATCCCCCTCCTAATGAAAGCCAACACACCATATGCCTTCTTACCTGTACCAACTTGGGTAGCAATTTGGAGAGATGTGTGGACATGGACCCCAAGATTCCTCTGTTCAAAGTTTGGGTGAAGATTTGTAGCTCGGGTGCTCGTTGTTGTGGTTCTGTTCGCCGAGCTGGAAGTTTTTGTTGCAAATATTTCGTCCCCTGTCTAGGTGACATCCTCCGTGCTTAGGAGCCTCCTGGGAAGCGCTTCTGTGGTGTTTCCTCCGGCATTTATAGTGGCCTGTCCCTGCCGCTTCCGGTTGTCAGTTTCAGCTGTCCACTGTAGTGGCCGATATATTGGGTCCAGGTCGATGTGTTTGTTGATGGAGTTTGTGGATGAGTGCCATGCTTCTAGGAATTCCCTGGCTGTTCTTTGTTTGGCTTGCCCTATAATGGTAGTGTTGTCCCAGTCGAATTCATGTTGCTTGTTGTCTGCGTGTGTGGCTACTAAGGATAGCTGGTCGTGTCGTTTCGTGGCTAGTTGATATTCAGGAAGACAGCTAACGATCCGCATCCATGAACATCAACTAGCCACGAAACGCCACGACCAGCTTTCCTTAATAGCCACACACGCAGACGACAAGCAACATGAATTTGACTGGGACAACGCTACCATTATAGGGCAAGCCAAACAAGAACAGCCAGTAACAGCAGGGACAGGCCACTATAAATGCCGGAGGAAACACCACAGAAGCACTTCACAGGAGGCTCCCAAGCACTGAGGATGTCACCTAGACAGGGGACGAAACATTTGCAACAAAACTTTCTAGCTCGGCGAACAGAACCACAATATTCCTCTGTTCCTCCACACTGCCAAGAATCCTGCCTTTAACCCTGTATTCTGCATTCAAATTTGACCTTCCAAAAAGAGGGCATAGATAGGCTAAATTTTTTTCCCTGGGGTGGGTGAGTCCAGAACTAGAGAGTATAGGTTTAGGGTGAGAGGGGGAAAGTTTTAAAATGGACCTAAAGGGCATCTTTTTCATGCCGAGGGTGGTGAGTGTGTGGAATGAGCTGCCAGAGGAAGTGGTGGAGGCTGGTACAATTACAACACTTAAAAAGGTATCTGGATGGGTGTATGAATAGGAAGGGTTTAGAAGAACATGGGCTAAGTGCTGCCAAATGAAACTAGGATATCTGGTCAGCATGGATGAGTTGGACCAAAGGATCTGTTTCCATGCTGTACATTTCTATAAATCTATGACCTCCCAACTTTCCAGCTTGAACTCCATCTGCTACTTATCAGCCCAACTCTGCAAACTGTCAGTGTCCCATTGCAACCTACAACATTATCCACCGCTCCATTAACCTTTTGTGTCATCGGCAAGCTTACTAACTCACATTTCCACTTCCTCATCCATGACATTTAAAAATCACAAAGAGCAGAGGTCCCAGAAATGCAGAACACCACTGGTCCCTAAGCTTCAGGCTGAATTCTTACCATCTATCACCACCCTCTGACTTCTATGGGCCAGTCAATTCAGTATCCAACTAGCCAGATTTCCCTGGGAGAAATGGAAGACTGCAGATGCTGGAGATCAGAGTCTAAGAGTGTGGTGCTGGAAAAGCAGGAGAATAGACGTTTTGAGCTCAATTCCTGATGAAGGGCACCACACTGTGCCAGATTTCCCTGCCTCCTTACTTTCTGAATGAGCCTACCTTGGGGAACCTTATCAAATGCCTTGCTAAAATCCATGTACTCCTCATCCACTGCTTAACCTTCTATGTGTTTTGTCACATGCTCAAAAGAATTTACTAAGGCTTGAGGCATGGCCTGCCCCCCTCAAAGCCATGCCGACAAGCTGTAATCGAACTGTGGTTTTCCAAGTAATCATAAATCCCATCTCAATAATTTGCCCACCACAGATGTAAGAAGGATTGGTCTGTAATTTCCAGGATTATGCATACTCCCCTTCTTGAACAAGGGAATAACATTTTCTGCTGTCCAATCATCTGGGAATACTCCAGTAAACATTGAGGATGCAAAGATCATCACCAGATCCTTATATTTTTCAAAATTTTCAGCACATCCTCCTTCCTAACATGAACCCGTTCGAGCATATCAGTCTGTTTCACACTGTCCTCATAAACTTCAAGGACCCTCTCAGCATTGAATACTGAAGCAGACTATTAAGGACCTTCCCTATTTCCTCTGACTCCAGGCACATGTTCCCTGCACTATCCCTGATCGGCCCTATCCTCACTCTGACCATCCTCTTGTTTCTACATAAATGTAGAACGCCTCAAGGTTTTCCTAAATCCTACCTGCTAAAGCTTTTTCATGCCCCTTCTAGCTTTTAATTGTTGAATTTGTTATATTGTTGCCACTTGTAGGAGTCAATGTTTTAAGTTATTATAGGCTGGAAATTCAGTCCTGAGCAAGCAAAGTCCAATTAAAGGTTAATTATTACAAGATTGTCTTTTTCAAGAGGATTCAGAGTCTTCTAGTTTTAAACAACTCATGAAGACTCCTATGCCAGAAGCTTCCAACTTTCCACCATCTAAAAAGACAAAGGACAGCACCTGCATGGATCAGCCCTCGCTGCACAGCATCCTGATATGAAATTTTATCACTCCTCTTTGTGGAGTCAAAAATCCTGTAATTCCCATCTCACCTCATAAATTGCAGTGGTTCAGAAAGACAACGTAGCACCATCTTAAGGGCAATAAATGCTAGGCTAGTCAGAAAATAATGAGATCTAGTGTGAGAATAAAAATGTTTGTTCTGTACATTTCAGAAATATTTTCAACTATTGGCATGTAATTAAGACTACCAATGCTGTTTCAGTGATATTTGAAAAAGTTGTAAAAGAAAACAAAGGCATACTTATTCTCTTACAACAACAAGCTAATGGAAGTAGTATAGTTGCATTAAAACAGGCTGTTTGGTCCAACTGGTCCCCACAGGTGTTCATGCTCCACTTGGGTCTTCTCCCATTGTTTTTCATAACTGATTTTGCTTAAAAACCTTCCAACTAAATACACCTATTTGCCTCTAACAATTTGGTAGTGAGTTCCTTTATTTGATTCATTAATGACTATCCTAACTATTGTTAATCCATCTGGTCTTGCCCATTTGCTGAAAATTTTGTGCCCCTTTATTGTAAGGGCATGGAGTAGGAGTAGGAAAATCTTGTTACAAAAGTACATGAGTGGTTCAGATCATACCTAAATTACTGTATACAATTTGGTCTTTTTAAAAATAATATACTGGAGGTAGCTCATTTATAAAATGAGCAGGTTTGGTCTTTAGAAGAATAAGGTGGCCTTATTAAAAATACAAGTTTCTAAAGGGGGCTTTAGATGGTAAGTGCAGAATATTTCTTCTTGCAAATTAAGGACAAAGGGATTCCAATTTAAATGGGAAAGTGGAAGCATTTCTTCAGAAGTCGTTATTTTGTGAAAGAATTCCAAAGACTAATGAAGACTGATAATTGTACCTCTAATATACACAATGACTCAATGAAAAAATGGTCTAAAGCATTTAAGATTTATGGTGAGGAGGTCTGAGGGACTGAAATGGTCATCCTATGTCTTTTCTCTCTAGGTAAGAGTCTGAGGCTATTTGGCCTATCTCCCCTCCGCCCACCTTATCCCAGATCCAACACTCCCACTCAGTACCGCCCAGTTGAACTGTCCTTCCTGCCCACCTATCCACTCCAACCTATCACCATCACCCTCCACCTTAATCTATCTAACGCATTCCTTTCCTCCCAACCCCCAAATTCCTGATGAAGAGCTTATTCTCGAAACATTGATTGTCTTGCTCCTCGGATGCTGCCTGACCTGCTATGCTTTTCCAAAGCCACACATTTGCCTATTTGGCCTATCCTGTTAAATATTTGTTATTGACCTTGACTTTTCTTAAACATATTTTCCCCAATGCCCCTATATTCTATTTATAGTAGAAAGATCAGAACTGCATGCAATACTGTTGAAATGTGAACTAAAGGTGCAATACTAGTTTAAAATGACTTACTTCAACTTTCACACAACCAGCTTTATTTAATTATAAACATATTCACACAGGAGTACCATATTAACAGCTTTACGCATTCTTAATTTATTCCCCCCCCCAAAAAAGACTTTATCAACCTAGTCTGTTATGCTTATTATTTCATAAAATGCCACACACTGTTGTTCCAAGGTTACCCTGTACATCCAAAGCTGTTGCTGCTTCTGATGGTCTTTGGAGAAAAGGACTTATTTGTATATTACCTTTCATGTTCTCAGGAAATCCAAGAACTTCTCAATTAATGGCTTTTGGTGTACATTCACTAATGCAGGAAAATAAGTGACAATTTATACACTATCTATTTCCTGTTTGTGGGTTATTAATGAATCTGTTTGTTTAACATTGGTTTAAACCAAAGATAAATCCTGAACTCTGATATTGTATGCAATCCTTTAATAACCACCTGAACAGGGCCCTCAGTTTTGCTATTTAATAATGCAGCATCTCTTCACTAATAATGTAATCTACATAAGTTTTCAATTTTTGCAGTGGGGCTTAAAGCCACAACCTTATGTTAGGTGAATACTAGCATTGAACTATGTTCACACATACACAGATTTGGAAATTGAAGATGTGACATAATATCTTGAGTAGGTCATGCTGAAAAGGGAAAAGTATTCAATCTTTTAATGGTAGAATTGCATTGAAAACAATTCCACATGATGCTTATGGCTAAGAAAAGCCATTCATTCCTGTGAAACTTGTACATCACCCAACAATTTTGTGCAATTTATTTTATGTATATTGCATCAACCAAATCTAGTTTGATGCTTACAAAGTTGACCAGCTTTGGGTTTTTACACCTAACACATTGATGTTGATTACAAGCAGTTATTGAGGCTCTTGCTGAGTCATGAACTCAGCACTTTACAACATACAAGTATCCCTCCAGGACTCATGCAGATTAATCCCAATACTCCTGGTAATACCACACATGCTGCATTTCAGATATAGCATCAAGTCAACATGGATGTAAATAAATTCCCACAACACTTACCTTGGTGGGGCTCGGATGGAAGAGAAAGAGAAGCAAGAGTTAAATATTGGGCAGGAGACCAGTAGTGTCACGAGTATCATCGCAAGGAGATATTC
This sequence comes from Chiloscyllium plagiosum, assembly GCF_004010195.1. NCBI lineage: Eukaryota > Metazoa > Chordata > Chondrichthyes > Orectolobiformes > Hemiscylliidae > Chiloscyllium > Chiloscyllium plagiosum. Next base: position 41,616,650 of record NC_057731.1, on the reverse strand, counting down.
AGTCATTAATATATGGAGTATACAGTGGCGACAACAAGACCAACATCAGAAATGACTTCACGTCAAAAGTGCTTCAGCTGTACTTGGTGGTTGTAGAAGATACTACGCCATACAAATAGATGTTTTTAGAAATAGTACCAACATACATCCATCCACAAGACTAGTTCTCTCCAACAACTATCTCCCCTGCTCCAGAAGTTTATCCCACCCAAAGAAAATCATGAACCTTCAACAGAAAGCGATATACTTGAAGAAGTGGTTGTCATTTAAAACACAATTTTTGTATAATTCAAAAGTGGTGGAGATCTTCAAATAACGAGCAGATCAATTGCTAATATCTTGCCTAGATAGCAAGTTCCAATTAAAAATAAACATTACCAATTTGGTATTTCCAAAATCTAGGCAGACGTCAGCGAATCGGTTCGGCTACAACGCGATCCTCTGGGTCGCTAGCTTTATTTTTTACAAAATGTGACTATCAACATAGCAATAGTACTCTGTGTCCTTGGGCTTCAAGGAGGGTTTGCATTATGAGGGTAAGCGGAATCTGCATTTCAACTGTTTTCCACACGACGGCGCCCAGAGACAGATGCTGAAGATCTGGCCTCTCTCCCACCATGAAACGAAACACACAAAAGGAGCTGCTAAAATGTGAAAATTTATTGGCTCTCCGTACTGTTGTTAACACAGTTATTCATTAGTAATCTTTATATCTGTTTTACATTTCACTTTTAAAAAGTAGCAAACATTACATTCAAAAAAAAGGAAATCAAAATACATTTTCTACATTATAATTACTGAGTTACCTTAAATTCTCCGAAGATGAAATGCACGTCGTGGATTTTGCAAACCAAAAAGAAAAAATTATGGCGCTCTCTTAGTTCCATAAACTATATATTTTATATAACTGAGGTAGATTTCTGGGCTAGATATTCCACCAGAAACATTAGATTGTAAACAAATTTAGACAAAGAGTACATTCAGTCACTATAAAACATTTATTCCCAGACTCAAAATATATAGTCTTAATAAAATGTCCACGTATTAGTCTACAAAGCCTGGGGGAGTGGGGGTAAATTGGGTTCACAATGCCTTCCTTGTTTGTAATAGATAGTTCCTTATTAACGGGCCCTCTTGCTAACGCAGTTTCTAGTCTTCACCTTTGGGATACTGGGCTGTAGCTTGGAGAGTGGGCAGTATTTGATGGTGTGCGCGTTGTCCCCGTTGGCACCACACAAGGGGCAAGTGTACCGCCTCAAGATGGGGCAGAGCACCCTGCCATCAGGGCTCTTCAGGATGTGGGTGGTGTACAAGGTGACCGACTCGTTGTTGTTCCTGCAGAAGACGCAGATCTGCAGCTCGGCCTTAGCCCTGGAGGTTCTGTGGACAGCAGCAGCCGGAGGTGGTGGTGGAGGAGCTGGAGGGAGAGGCTGCTGCTGGTAGTGGGCAAGTTGCAGGTGGCTCCTGTTCTCCATCATGATCACATCTACTCGGTTCCAGGACGAGTCGCCCCCTTGCTCCCGCTCCAGGCGCTGCTGCTGATGGGGTAGGGGCTCCCCAGCCGCAGGGTAAGCCGAGAAAGGGCTGAAGCTGCCTTCCAACTCGGAGCCGAGCAGCGCGTCGTGGTGGGAGCAGAACCCTAGCCCCCGCAGCTCCAGGGAGTGGCTGATACACGGTGCCCGGGACTGCAGCTTCAGTTCCCTGGCCGGGTGCAGTCCGCTCTTCCCCCCCTTACTCACAGCCTTCCCCACCAGAGTGCTCAACCCCAAGTAATCATTCCACGAGTTGAAAGTATTTTCGTAAGTACTGGCGTACCTCTGGTGCAAATAATCCACTGGGCTGCTGTGATTCTCCAGTCGAAGCTGCTTGTCTATTGACCCGAAAGTTTCCATTTCCTATTAATGAGGGGGATTTGCTTTTATTCCCCTTGAATCCTTCCTCCTTCTCCACCGCCCCCCTCTCTCCTTTTCTTTATTTTGTAAATGCAAATCTTGCGAGTCTTCCTGCACATCAATGCAATGCAAAACTTGGCGGTGACTAGAAGCCAAGACGCCCAGTAAACACCCTTTAAATCCCGCTGACTCGCTCATGCAGGTATCATGCCCAGCGCCATTCCTGTCCTACTGTGCTCACCGCCAGCCCCGGAGATCCCTTTTTACAAACAGCGAGCCCGCTCCTGGGCACCCGCCCACCGCCACCAATCATTGGACAAACCCTCAGAGCCGTCCTGCACAATCCGCCCCTCCTATTGCCTGTCTCCGCTGTCAATCATCCTGCCGCCCCCCCTCCCCCATCCCCCATCCCCCATCTCAGACAGAGGTGTGTGTGGGGGAGAGAGCTGTCTCTGTCAAACTGAGCATCTGTATGTCCAATGCTGTGGTCTTGCACAACCAAAAACACATCCTGGTCAACTTGCACATCCAATCTCGAGGCTTTGTTTAGCAAAGCGTACTTGGGGGAACTGGGCAGAAAGAGAGAGAAAAGTTTTTATTTGTTTTGAAAACCGGCTAACAAAAGTTTATTGATAAGATAGAATCAGGGAGAACATTTCCACTGGTGGGTGAAACATAAGCTAGGGGGCCTAGCCTCAAAATAAAGGGGAGCAGATTTAGGACTGAGCTGAGGAGGAACCTTTTCACCCAAAGGTTTGTTTATCTGTGGAATTCCCTACCCAGTGAAGCAGTTAAGGCTACCTTGTTGAATCTTTTTAGGGCAAAGATCGATTTTTGCACAGTAGGGTATTAAGGGTTATAGTGAGAGGGCAGGTAAGTGAAACTGAGTCCACAGAAAGATCAGCCGTGATCTACTTGTATCTACACCGAGCAGGCTTGATAGGCCAGGGGCCAACTCCTGTTCCTGTTTTTTAAGTTCACAAGTTATTTTGCTGCTCGCAGGTTCATACTGTATTGATCACAAAACCTACAGAGACAGATCTCATTGCAATATGGTTTTGATTTGCTCCTTAACCAATGCATCCTTGAGTTCAACAAATCCACTCTCTTCATTTAATTGTCATTTTTCAGTGGGCACCCCGGGTGGGATGAAGAACTCTTTTAAAGAAGGTGATAAACCACAAGTTAGTTTCTTGGTTACAGAGGGAGGGACAGGAGTGGAAAAGTAGGAGAAACAATTCATTCATGGGTCTTCCAGGCTCCAGTTTGCAACAAGGTGAGGGTCAGGAACATTTGGAAGGCTTAGAAACATTGAAAATAGATGCAGGAGTAGGCCATTCGGCCCTTCAAGCTTGCACCACCATTCAATATGATCATGGCTAAACATGCAATCTCAGTATCCCAAACTTGCTATTTCTCTATACCCCTTGGTCCCTTTAGCCACAGGGCCACATCCAGCTCCCTCCTGAATATCTCTAACAAACTGGTCCCAGCAGCTTCCTGTGGGAGAGAATTCCACAGGTTCACAATGTGGAATTCTTCCTCATCTCAGTCCTGAAAGACTTACTTCTTTGTAGATTGTGACACTTAGTTCTGGACTTCCCCAACATCAGGAACATTCTTCCTGCATCTAGCCTGTCCAGTCCATCAGGATTTTACATGTTTCTATGAAATTCCCTCCTAATTCTACTAAATTGCAGTGCGTACAAGCCCAGCCGATCCAGTCTTTCTTCATGCGTCATCCCACAAATCAGACCGGAGAACCTTCGCTGGACTCCCTCAATAGCAAGAATGTCCTTCCACAGACAAGGGTACCAAAACTGCACACAATACTCAAGGTGTGGCCTCACTAAGGCCCTGTATATCTGCAGCAAGACATCCTTACTCCAATATTCAAATCCTCTCACTATGAAGGCCAGCACGTCATTAGTTTTCCTCACCACCTGCTGCACCTACATGCCAACCTTCAGCGACTATTCCACCATGACACCCAAGTCTCGCTGCCCCTCAACTTTTCCTAAACTGCCACTATTCAAAAAATGATCTGCCTTCCTGTTTTTGTGACCAAAGTGGATAACCTCACATTTATGGCATGCTGATCAATGTGGGTGGGAGCTGCTGGCAAGTTTTGATTTCCAGTGGGCAAGCCTACTACTCCCTGGCACCCCTTGTCAACATCTCCAACTCTGAATTAAAATCAGAGACTTCGGACAGTTCTATGGGATTTACCCGAATGCTACAGTCAGTTCTGCTAAAATGTGCATTTCTTCAACACGAATTGGCTTTAACGCTATTGAAGAATTTAGACCATTATTTGTAAAACACAAACTTTCCTTACCTGTATCCGCTATAACATGATTTCTGGCCCCATTGATTTACATAGTGCTGCTATTACACGATCTTAGCAAGTTTTGAGAAGATTTGTAGCTCAGTTTGAGGTTCTGGATGTAAGTTTGCTCGCTGAGCTGAAATATTAATTTTCAGACGTTTCGTCACCATACTAGGTAACATCATTAGTGAAAGTCTCCAGCGAAGTTTCACTGGAAGTTCAATGATGATGTTACCTAATATGGTGATGAAATGTCTGAAAATTAACCTTCTAGCTCAGCGAGCAAACTTACATCCATTACACAATTTTCTTATGCAGTGGGATCACACGGAAACAGAACTATCACGTTATCACGTCAGAATCTGTTGTAATATAAAGCAATAGTTCCGTTCCCATGCAATCCCACAGTATAAGAAAATCACATAATAACAGCACCATTTAAATCAACTGGGCCAGAATCATATTATAGCCGATATAAGTAAGGAAAGTTTGTGTTCTACAAATAATGGTCTAAATTCTTCAATATCATTTTAGCCAATTCATATTGAAGAAACACATGTAATACCAGAACCGACTGTACAGAGAAATACAACTAATCCCTTAATCATTTCACAGACCCCTCCAATCACCAGCCCCACTCCCTGACCATCCCATAATCTAACTATTCTCCCCCCCGATCACTCAACAACAATGCCAATCTGACCCGATTACAACCCCCAGACAACCCAATTCCCCATCCAACTTGTCCCAATTACTCCCAGACAACCCAACTACCCATCCAACCTGACCTGATAACTCCCCCAAGCTGACCAGCTCTCTCAACTGCCTCATTACCCAACCTGATTACCCCAACAATCAGACCAAACTGTCTCCAGACCCACATGCCAATTCACCTACTGACCAGCTCTTCCAAGTCCCAATTCACTTACCTGCTCCTCACCCATCTCATCCACCTACCATCTCACCTACTTACCAATAACACCCATTTACTACCTCACTTATATTACCCACCCTAGCCATCTATCCACTTACCTATATCAGCAATTCTCTTATACATGCATTAGCATTTAGACCTCACCTGTACGTTTACCAAACAATGGCTAGTGCTGTAAAAACCGTGCAAATCCTCAAACTCTATTCCACTCCAGTGAAGAATCACAATGGACAATGTGCACCATAATTCTGTGACAGCCAGGAATGGAATATACTGGAAAAAAAAAACACTTAGCAGTGTTGAGTTGGGAAAGTTTGAGAGTAGTGGTAACTGGACCATCATTGCTGCTACTTGGACAACAAGGCCATGATCTTCGCTCAGAACTCCTGAGATAGGAACATTAGCATGAGATGTTAATCTTACAGCCCTCTAATTAGAAAAAGAGTTTGGGTGGGTAGGGTGGAGGGGGCTTTACTTGATAAGATTTCTTTCTATAAATCAGTTGTTATGATCTGGAAATCATTGCTTGGACACAGATGCCTTAGTAGCTTTCAAAAGGAAATTAAGTAAACATTGTAAAAGGAAAAGAAATGAATGGTTTTGGGGGCAAGAACAGGAAAGTGTGTCTAATTGGATAGCTCCTGCAGAGAGCCAACACAGGCATGAAGGGCCAAGTGATATGCTTTTTTGCCATATGAGTCTCCAAACTATTTTGTTCCTGGACTATCTTGATTCATCTTTTATTAATTTTAATTAAGACTGTGATAAGGAGAGACAATCCTTTAATGTTTTATTTGCCATCCTATTTATAATTTGATTGATTTTGCAAGATAAGTAATCGTGACCATATGTGAATGAGCTTAATCAGATAAATCATTAAAATGAATAATTTCATTTAAAATATTACAGCCTTTCTAGAGGCCATTTCCTACAATAGCTTTTTAATGTTATATCTGCAAATAATACCAATAAATTTCTTGGCCAATTTAAATTTTGTTAGAAAAACCAAACTTGCATTAGAATTTGTTTTTAAGATATAGAACCAGATTTCTAATTCTATTGAATAGAACTACACGTCAGCCATAGAAATGTCCTTTTCTCCCTGTACTCGGATAAATGCAATCTTCATCATCATCTGTGTTCAGAAAATACAAATCCAGCAAGAATAATTTGGAAGAGGGATGTTGATTAAACCCCTAACTGAGAATGAAGGAGAATCCAACTGTTAAGCTGTGCAGGAAGCATCAATATGCCAGTAAAACAAATTAAAATTAGCTTCTGACCATGTCACACCTGCTTCCATCTGTACAAAAAGGATGCAAGAATCTCCAGTGTGATACTGAAGATGCAGTGATGAAAAGGGCACAATCATCAAAGGTACAGGGAAAAAGAATCAAAACCTCTTTGCAAAAATATGCTGATAAGGCTAAACAAATGTCCATGAAATGATTGATGGCTTAAAGCAAAATAATGAGCCATCCTGGAGTGGTCCTTGCTAGCTCCAGGATTTTGACAGCTCGTGGCATCAAGGAATGCAGGAGGTTTTTGTTTGGTGCTTTGCTGGCTGGGAGGTTCCTGCATGTGGTTGCTCTTGCCCGTTATGCCTGCCGAAATATTTGCAGGGTTATCGTACCCGGGAGGGCAGTGGAACAGGAAGTCGGGAAGCAGTGCCATTAGGCGAGATGGTGCTGTCCCAGAATCATGCCATCTTCCTGCTTTCACCAGCCAGGAATGCCATTCCCAACCCACTGCCAATTGAAGCCCTTATGTGGTCAATAAGTGAGCACATAAGGGCCTATTCCCACCTGAGCTGCAATTACCACAGCTCCAGGTGAGACAAAAACACCAGTTAACCTAACTGATTGGTAAACCAGAGTGAACTGGGGGTAGGGTGTCTCTCGATCTACACTCATTTTTGTGGGACTGTGGATCTAAAGCAAGGGTGTAGCACTAGCCCCAGTCCCCCCTCTCCCTGTGACTCCCAATCCCAGGAAAACCTCCCCCTACCCTTCTAAAAGCAGTCTTCGCTATCTTCTGAGGGAGGGCCACCTGACCCCAAATATTAACTCTCCGATTTCTCTTCACAGGTGCTGCCAGATCTGCTGAGCTTTTCCAGCAATTTCTGTTGTTGTTGCTCATGATCCTCCCTGACAACAGCTGCAGTCTCTGTGGTGGTGTGACAGGGTGAAAGAGCTGCCAGCCTTTGGCCAACAGGAGTTTGCTCCCATCCACTCCCCACTCTCCCCTCCACCCTGCCCTGTCCCCCCACCACCACTGGGATTTCAATTCAGTGAAAAGCCTGCTGCTGATATTTAAACTGCCTGGTGAAGGGTCAGTTTGGGTATCTCGCTCCCGACTGAGCAGGAAAGTGAAACACCTGATGCATACTTGTTCAACGTGGGATTAATCTCGGTCAATGCATGAGAACCAGCACAAGGCTAACTTGGGAAAATGATCTGTTTCTATGCTAATAATTTTGCGTAATTCTTTGTCTTCATCAGTACTCATAAATATTGTTTATTATTCTTTCAGAAAAAAATAGGCACATTGGGAATGTCACAGGGCTAGTAACCCAGAACACGAAACTAATGTTCTGAGGACATGGGTCAATTACAGATGGCAGATTCGAATTCAATAAAAATCTTCAATAAAAAGCTAGACTAATGGTGACCAAGTCTGGACCTGCCCCATCGATTTGTCATAAAACCCATGTGGTTCACTAATGCTAGCAGAGAATCAACTATCCTCACCTGGTCTGGCCTACACATGATCCCAGAGCCACAATATGGATGACTCTTAACAGCCCCTTTGGGCAATTACGGGTGGGTATTAAAAGATCTGGCCAGAAACTCCCATATTGCATGAACATATAAGAAAATGTTTCAAAGATGTTTCAAAGATTGTGATTATCTGCCTGCAACACAGTGCTCATTCTTCACATATTTATATCTACAATTGCGATGTCTATATCTTCCACATGACAGAATCACATAATAACTCTACAACATATGAGTTTGCAAAGGAAATTGAAGTTCAAACTTCAGAGTAATACATGCTTCATAAGTGTTATTTGTGTGAATATTTTATATGCTTACAGCTGCATCATATTTATATGCATGTGCATTATATACACATGATCAAGCTTTTTGTTCACTTTCTATTTAGACAGGGTGGAAACCAACATATAAAATCTCAAAAACTGAGATTCACCATTCTCAATCCAGTTGTGGTTACACTGTGGATAGTGGTATTCTCATTTCACCTATGGGACTTTGGCTGAGCTCTTGACTGATGGCTTTTAAATATTCTGTCTTCCACTAGTTATAACAAATACTTTTGGGCAAGTCTCAACTCAATTCCTGCTGAACAGAATTTTACTGTACAAAAGCTGCCTGTAACTTATTAAGTTGACTGACTGTAAGGATGGTTGGTGTGGAAATTGGAAATAGCAGCACTAGTTTAACCAGACGATCTATATTCGAGATTAAAAATGATACATTGTACTAATGCAACGCACAAGGAGCCTTACTCGGTCTTTTTAACACATGCTACGTCTGATGTATGAAGGCCTGATTGTTTCTGAAAGCATGAAATTGACCCCAAAAAGGAAATTATTGCTAAAGATTGCAGCACTGACATCTTCCAATTGAAGGAGCGAGTGTTATCAACATTTTGGAATTGTGGGATTCTCAAACCTTTACTTCTACTTGTTCTATAAAGATTTGAGAAGTTACTGAAGAAAGATGCACTGTTAAATCTTTTCATCTTGCACTCATCAGGACAGATGCAAGAATGTCAGATCACAGTTCTGCATGAATTGCAAGGAGAGACCAAACAGGACTTGTATTTCAGACCAATAGCAACACTATGTCCACTTGTTATGGCAAGCTTATTCACTAGTGCTGCTCATCAAGCCATGAATATTTGCACTATGTCACTATATCCTGGTAATCTAGTTGTTAATATCTAAATCTGTATTCATCTGAACTTCTGAATTTCGCAACTTATATAGTTGAGTTCAGATTTCAACAACACCATTCTTGCCCAAAAAGATGGGTTTTTTTCAGGCATGTACTGTTTTCTCCTATCACCTCTGAAATAACTGTACAGTGGCTGGTATCCTGTCACCAAGTCACCCTTTATTTCCATGTGCACAGTACACTGGCTGTAACCAGCCAACTCAGAGCCAATCCCTAAACTGAGGAGATTCTGAGTCTCCTGTTGATTTTATTTTCTCCCTCACGCTACCATCGTACAGCAGTCGTGCTTACTTTCTTTCCAATAGATTGTTTTAGCTTAGGATTTTTCTTTCCTGACACAAATGGAGAGGCCTTGACACTGATCCAGCTTTCTCAGAGCGGAGAGAACCTTTGATGCTCCTGTTTAATTTTTTTTCCTTTCCCCACACTTCCACCTAACTGCGGTAGTGCTTATTTTTCCCCAACACCCATGTTGTGTGTGTGTGTGCACAGGTATGAGACACAGTGAAAGACATAAAATGTATTCAATTTCCACCACCAGGAAGAAAGGAAACATCCAAGTGGCCAGTGACAAGCAGTGCCCTTCTTCGAAGGCAATGCTGTGTAATCAAACAGTGAAGGGGAATTAGCATAGGATTCTGTAATGATTGGAATGAGGGCCAGGTGGATCTTATTGACTGTGAGATCCCTGATTGGCCCAGGTTAACAACCCCAATCAAGGATCTTGTAGTCAGCAGGATCCCACCTGACCCTGTTCCAATCACGACAGATTTCCTTTAGGCCCAGATCTTTATGAGAACCATACCTTCTATCGAATGACCCTTAACCTTCTATTCATTGCATCTTCCAACATGTAGATGATACCTTTGTCTTGTTTTAATCTATGCCTTCATTTAAGAATTTCCTTACACGGTTTAATGGACTCCAACTCACACCTGAACTCACCTTTGAAATGGAACAGTCTAACAAGTTCCCCTTGCACAACATGATGGTTCAGAAATCCACTCATAGGATCTCTACCTCGATCTATTGCAATCCCCACCTTCACTGGTCAATATATGGATTGGAATTCCTACAATTATGGATTGTCCTTACCAGCAATCTTGGAAACAGTGTCTGAACCACTTGTTCACTGTTAATGCTTTATGATACAAATAAGTGCTATCCTGGGAGATATAGCTTCTCCAATCAATACATTGCTTGCAGTATATTATGCAAATTTGGGAATGGGCCTCAGGCATGTTTGGTCCTGGAAAGTGCCCAACTTACCTCCGACGACACGGGAGAAAGCAGATGAAACTAGCTGTTCCAAAAAACCTTTCTATCTAAAACACAAATGTATAACGGGGATATGAATTTCAATACCACTCTGATTGCAGGTATGTGGGCTGCACATTCCACTGTCTGGACGATCATATCAAACCTTTGGCTACTTTCAACAGACAGAGTACTGACCACAACCAACTAGCTCACACTTGTAAAATTCAGAACTCAGTGTTCAACATTAGATGTGTTTCCAGAATTGGGTAACATTTACAAAACAACCCTGATTGCGCTAAGAATCGCACAAACAACCAATTTAATATTATCAGTCTTAACTTACAGTCAGGTTCACTTCTGTACATTAGAAACCATATGCATCCACACACACAGGGACTGACCTTTGCAAACAAAAAGAATATGGCCATATATCATGGCTTTTTCAACCAAACTAAAGCTTGTGGGGGGAGGGTAGTGAATACCTGGTGCACTCCCCATGGTAATGTTTTGAACCAATTGTTTCCCATGGCAAATCATCTATCAATCAGTCCCTTTGCCAACCACTGAACAGCCTCTTCTCATGCAATATTAATTTAAGATTTGGTATTCTTCTGATTCTCTCCAAGTGACTTCAAGACAAAAAGCTTTGATAGTGTGTCTCGTTATTCAGCAATACTCAAGTTTTCAGTTACCAAACAGCTACTTAAACAATTCTCTGCAAAAGTAAATCACTGCAGAATTTTGATGTTGCTTGTTGCTGCTCCATATTGTATAGTTTAATATGCAAAGAACAGTGAGTTAAGTATTGGGACATGGCTCACCAGAAAGAGATACAGAGTTAGGTGGGACCTGAAAGTATCAGTGTCAACCATTCCCAGAGGAGTCCATTTTTGCAAAGGCATACATGGAACTGGCAGGCCTACGCACCTTTATGTAGGTAACTGATTGAATTCATTAAGACCCTTGCTAAGCTCACTAATAAAAAGATTACTAGGGCTATAAACAGGTCTAGGCAGCAGGCCATGGTGGGGGTAATCCCTGCTGACTGTCTGCCCCTCTTCTGCAGCTACATCCATGCCCAAGTAATCTTGGAGAAGGAGCACACAGTGACCATTAATGCTTTTGATGTCTTTAGAGAGAGGTGAACACTGCATGGGACAAAATGCTTTATTTCCACCTCCAACTTAATTTTGGTTTAGTCCCTTCCTGCTCTCCTACCACCACCAGCTCCCCCGTCCACCTTTGATAGCTTGCGTTGCCTGTAATGGGCTTTGCTTGTTATTAGAGGAGAAAGTGAGGACTGCAGATGCTGGAGATCAGAGCTGAAAATGTATTGCTGGAAAAGCGCAGCAGGTTAGGCAGCATCCAAGGAGCAGGAGAATCGACGTTTCGGGCATGAACCCTTCTTCAGGAATCCTCATTCCTGAAGAAGGGCTCATGCCCGAAATGTCGATTCTCCTGCTCCTTGGATGCTGCCAGATCTGCTCCGCTTTTCCAGCAACACATTTTCAGCTTTGCTTGTTATTACTCAGTTGGATACACAGTGTTTTTACTGGTGATTGTTGCTAGTTAAAAAAAAGGTCTACATGCCCTTATGCTAGTAACTGATTGATTCATTAAAGTCCTAGTTAAGCCCACTTATAAGAAGATGACTAGGATTTTCCAGTTGGTCTTTAGTTTCCTCCATTAGTGGGGCAGGGGACAGGTACTAGTACTAGTACTTGTACTCTAGGTCAGGCTAGGGACACGATGGCCTACATAGGTGAGGATGCAGCCATACTCCCTGTAGAAGATCCTCCAACCCCACATCCAAAGGTTGTGGGCTTGGGTTTTTTGTTTAATTTAAAATTAACAAATATTGGTGGGAGTGCACCTCTATATCGAAGCCCCCTCACCCCAACAGTTCCTTATGATCCATTGCAGGCTGCTGCTGGAAGGCCTTTAATGGACCTTTCAGCTTCAACAGCTACCCACCTCCCTTAATTGAACAAGGAACCTTCCTCCAGGTGAATTTAGCTGCATTCCCAACTAAATACCAATGGAGGACCATTTTCCCTGATGGAATTGGGACCTTGAATGCAGTTCTCACTTCTGATTCCTATCCCCTTAGGGAAAATCTGCCTGTGTACCAACAACTTAGTTTAATTTTCTGGATCGATGATAAACTCTTAATGTATGATTGTAGAGTCATAGAGATGTACTGCATGGAAACAGACCCTTCGGTCCAATTCATCCATGCCGACCAGATTCCAACCCAACCTAGTCCCACCTGCCAGCACCCGGCCCATATCCCTCCAAACCCTTCCTATTTGTGTGAGGTAAGTTTTGCTGCCTGGTTGAAATTATATTATATGTTTCAATCTCATTTCAAAAGCATTTTTGAAGTGACAGGTGCTTGTTCTCTTTGAAGCTGTAGAAAGCAGCGTTTGTTTTCTTAAATGCATGCTGCAGAGCTTAGCAGATTCTAACTGCTGGTGAACTGCTTAAATGTCATAGTGTAGCTAATGAGATTCGTCCCTTAAAACACAAAAGTGATTGAGCATACTGCCCAAGACTTTGATATTCTTATACAATTGAGACATTCACATTGGCAATAGTGGGTACAATTCATAAATGACAACATTAGATGTAAATAGTGGACTTTAAAAGAACTATTTCACACATGGAATAATTTATTGGAGAAGGGTATTCAAGCAAACTGCAAAAGGTTGTTTCTCGGCATAAATCAGCTTTCAGAACCCCCCCCCCAACCAAGTCAGAGAAACAAAGTTAACATTTCAAGTCCAGTTAGACTCTTCTTTAGAATTGAAGAGAGGTGGAAATATGATGGATTTTACGATGTTGAGAAAGGCTGGAGAATTTGAGGAAATGCAGCAGAAGGGGAAAGGGAAGACGGCAAAGTGAGAGGGCGAGACCAAAAGAACAAAAAAGCAAAGAGGGTGGTAATGGTTGCAGAGAAAAGACAAAGCATCAATCCAGAGTAGATGTCAATAGCAGAGTAAAGGTCAACTCTGATTGAAAGCAAAAATATGAAAACAGGAGAGTGACATTGGAGGTAGGTCGGTTTATAGCAAAATGGATAATAGAGTTCATAGTCTGAAGTTGTTGAACTCAGCGTTGAGTCCAGCAGGGTGGAAAGTGCTTGAACATCGCAGTAGTTCTTGTGGCGGTTATGCTCTCACATTGGGTGAGATGGGGAACTCCAGGTTTTTGATTCAGAAATGTTGGAAAAGAGATGAGAAATCACTGTCTTGCCAGCATCACTGACAGCCTAGTAGCGAAGTAAAAGTAATATTCACATATAAATCCAAGTTACTGCTCTTCAGCTGCCCAAGGTTGGATGATATGTGACTCTGAGAGTATTTAGTAGATGATTGCTCCCATGGTTTTGTTGCTGTGGTACAAGATGCAGAGCTGGGATATACATTTGGAGGAAACTTGGTGAATTATTACAGTGCAAATTAAAGATAGTGTGTGCTTTGAGAGCTACCTTATAGATAGGTAGTGCATTGAGTCAATGAGTAAAAGGAGTGGGCATTGAGTCTAGTGTAATGATTTACACCGGCTATCATTTGCTGAATTATGTTGACCATCTTTAGCATTCAGGGAGAAAGTGAGGACTGCAGATGCTGGAGATCAGAGCTGAAAATATGTTGCTGGAAAAGCGCAGCAGGTCAGGCAGCATCCAAGGAGCAGGAGGATCAATGTTTCGGGCATGAACCCTTCTTCATGGAAGTCCTTCCATGATCTTTAGCATTCCTTCAACTTCACCTGTTCAGGACAGTGGTGATTATTCCATCACACTCTTGGTTTGAGCTTTGAGATGGAGGAGAGGCTTTGAGGGATCAGGAGATGAGAGTTTCTGTCTTTAACTTCTACAGTTAAACTTATAGTTCTGGGAAACCATCAATGTTGATAATGGAGTATTTGCTAAAGATCATGAGATTGAAAGTTAAGGCAAGGTGAATTGAATTGAATTAACATTATTGCCACATGTACTCATGTGAGTACAGTGAAAAGTTTACAAGTTGCTACTTATGGCGCCGTCTTAAGTACAAAAGTACAAAGGTACAAATTCTTGAGTACAAATTCTTCAGAAAATAATTTAGAAAATAAAGAAATAAAATGTCCAGAATTACAGACCTTCAAAAGTACAAAATCATTGTAATAAATTGGAAACATTAAAAATGTTCAGAATAATAGTCCTTCCATGATAATACAATAAAGAAAAAATATTTACAAAAAACAGAATTTAAGACAATGTCAACTTAGCCCACTTCACGGCTCTAGGCATGAGGATGCAACCTCTCATTGGGAACCAGCCCGGACCCCCCATGATCCTGATGAAAACGCCGCATGGGGTCACAGATCGACTGTAGCTACCACAGGAGACCCAGAGAGAAGGCTTGGCATTTCCCTTCCTGGGCTTGGTCACCAATTGGTGTTAAAATGTGACAAGTGTTTCCTGTCACTGTCAGCCTGAACATGGATGCTGTTGGTGATTTAGGCAGCTTCTTTAAAAGAATTCTGCACGGAATTAAACTTTGCAGAATTATCAACAAGCATCTCTACTCCTAACTAAGATTACTAATGAAGCAGGTGGAGATGATTAGATCACCAAAGTCAAGGCTTTTTTCCCATACACTTCTTACAGATTAGATTACTGTTGTGGTTCTGTTCGCCGAGCTGGAAGTTTTTGTTGCAAACGTTTCGTCCCCTGGCTAGGCGACATCATCAGTGCTTGGGAGCCTCCTGCGAAGCGCTTCTTTGATGTTTCCTCCGGTGTTTATAGTGGTCTGTCCCTGCCGCTTCCAGTTGTCAGTTTCAGCTGTCCACTGTAGTGGTTGGTATATTGGGTCCAGGTCGATGTGTTTGTTGATGGAGTTTGTGGATGAATGCCATGCCTCTAGGAATTCCCTGGCTGTTCTCTGTCTGGCTTGCCCTATGATAGTAGTGTTGTCCCAGTCGAATTCATGTTGCTTGTTGTCTGCGTGTGTGGCTACTAAGGATAGCTGGTCGTGTCGTTTCGTGGCTAGTTGATGTTCATGTATGCGGATTGTTAGCCGT
>NC_057731.1:41582908-41600880 GCF_004010195.1 Chiloscyllium plagiosum | reverse complement strand
TGTTTTTAATGATTACGAACGTGTCATCGACATATCTGACCCAGAGTTTGTGTTGAATTTGTGGTAGGACTGTTTGTTCTAACCTTTGCATTACTGCTTCTGCTATGAGTCCAGAGATCGGTGAGCCCATGGTTGTTCCGTTGATTTGTTCGTATATCTGGTTGTTGAATGTGAAGTGTGTTGTGAGGCACAAGTCCAGTAGTTTAAGTATGCCGTCTTTGTTGATAGGTTCAGCGTCCTGTTTTCTGTTCTGTATGTCCAGTAGGTTGGCTATTGTTTCTCTGGCTAGGGTTTTGTCAATCAAAGTGAACAGTGCCGTCACTTCGAATGATATCATGGTTTCTTCTTTGTCTATGTGTATATTTCTGATGATGTCCAAGAATTCCTGTATTGATTGTATAGAGTGTTTGGATCCACTGACCAGGTGTTTCAGTTTCTGTTGTAGTTCTTTGGCCAGTTTGTATGTTGGTGTCCCTGGTAGTGATACTATGGGTCTGAGTGGGATGTCTGGTTTGTGTACTTTAGGTAATCCATAGAATCTGGGGGTGTTGTTGCTTTCCGGTTTCATTTTTGTAGGTCAGCCAGACTATCATAGGGCAAGCCAGACAGAGAACAGCCAGGGAATTCCTAGAGGCATGGCATTCATCCACAAACTCCATCAACAAACACATCGACCTGGACCCAATATACCAACCACTACAGCGGACAGCTGAAACTGACAACCGGAAGCGGCAGGGACAGACCACTATAAACACCGGAGGAAACATCAAAGAAGCGCTTCGCAGGAGGCTCCCAAGCACTGATGATGTCGCCTAGCCAGGGGACAAATCGTTTGCAACAAAAACTTCCAGCTCGGCGAACAGAACCACAACAACGAGCACCCGAGCTACAAATCTTCGCACAAACTTTGAAGATTAGATTACTTACAGTGTGGAAACAGGCCCTTCGGCCCAACAAGTCCACACCGACCCGCCGAAGCGTAACCCACCCAGACCCATTTCCCTACATTTACCTCTTCACCTAACACTACGGGCAATTTAGCATGGCCAATTCACCTAACCTGCACATTTTTGGTCCAGAGCACCCGGAGGAAACCCACGCAGACACGGGGAGAATATGCAAACTCCACACAGAGAGTCGCCAGAGGCGGGAATTGAACCCGGGTCTCTGGCGCTTTGAGGCAGCAGTGCAAACCACTGTGCCACCGTGCCGCCCACACTTCTCAGTGTGTATACACAGAAATGTATCTTGGCTAATCTTTGTTGAGTCTCTATTAAACATTGAGAGCTTTGGAATGACATGATTGATTTATTGTCATTCCAATCTGAAAGCAGGGAAAGTTTAGAGGAAGCAATATGTTGTCCAATAATGCCTATTTTTTGAAGAAACAACTAGAAGTGTTGGCCTTAAATAACAATAAATCAACCATGATTCATGTGTAGCACTTTGGTTGGCATACTCTGTTTGATCACCATGTGATGTCTGAAAGGAATTGGAGGTATAAAACCTTAAGAAATAGGAAGAGGAGAAGACCATGCAGTCCATTGAGCCTGCACTCTGACTTATCATATATTTCCCACTCATTCCCATGGCCCCCTGTTTCCCCAAGAGATCAAAACTCTAGCTAACTCAGTCTTATTCAATGATGGCACATCCATAGCCCTTTAAAGTAGAAAACTACAAAGATTTCAAACATTTCAATGGAGAAGTTTCTCATTGTCTCAGTCGTAAATGATTGTTCCCTTGTCCTGAGACAAGGTATTCCAGGTATTCCAGAATCCTCATCCAGAGGAAATAACCTCTGTGTCTACCCTGTCAACCCTTTACAGAATCTTAAAAACCAAGCAGCTGCAAATGCTGGCCATCAGAAACAAAACCAGAAACTACTGGAGAGACTCAGCAGATCTCGCAGCATCAGTGCAGAAAAAGCTGAGTTAAGTTTCAGGTCAAGTGACCCTTCTTCAGAATGCTTCAGGACCTTGAAAGTTCCAATCAGATCACTTCTCATTCTTCTAAATGCCAGAGAATGAATGCACAATTTACTCAGCCTCCCATGAGAGGATGGCCCTCTCATCTCAGGAGCTAATCTAACTGAGTTTTGCTCTACTGCTTCCAATGCAAATATACACTTCCCGAAATATGGAGAGCAAAACAGTATTGCAGGTTTATTCTCTGTTTTATGGTTTGTTTCTAGGTCCACACCTATGAGTTTGGGTTCACGATGGCCTAGTTAAGGAGAAGGCAAGGTCAAGGACTGTCTTCAAGCTGAGGCTTCTGTAGAACTCTGTTTGTTGTATGTCAACACAATGCATAAATATATCTGGTAATTGGAGAAACACCAGGCTCTAATTTTGCAGTCACATTGATAAGAAACTATGATCTACATGTGTTTTTTTTCTTCAAACTTAGCTAACATCTTCCATACTGCACTATTTATGGCCTATGGGGAGGACCTCCAGGGCAACGTTGTAAGGTTGCTCCAAGGCCCTAAAGCCCTTGCCAGACAACCCTTCCCATAATTTGTTTCCCTGCCATAGTCATTGGTTAACAGTAATATACATTCTAAATTCTTTTTATAACATTTACTCTTCCATCCTCTCCAAGTCAATTATTTGATTAATGATGGGTGGAGCAGGAAAATCTATGAAAAAGCTATACAAACGCTTCAGGCAATGTTTTTGAGCTTCCATGTTCTCAGCTGGTATCCATTGTATCATAGATGTATTTGATCAGGAAGCCTAATCCCATATCCTGAGTAGGTAGTACTTCCTGAAGGCTCTTGCACTGATGGAACTGTAGGAATGTGTGCGCAGAAGTTGGGTTGTTTCATCTTCTCCATGAATAGTAGCTGAGCTGGGCGATGGCGTTACTTCTTGTTTGTCCATAGATAATTGGTTACAGTTTTGAAGAAATTTGTTCCTTTGCAGAATTTATCTGTTTTTCAAGGTTCTGTTCCAAGACATGAATAATATCAGCTTAGAAACAGTTTGATCTGATGATTATTTTTGGACGGTAGTACAAAACTGTGAAGTGGCCTGTTTTCCTACAATTGTTGGAATAAGACTGGACAGTTTAGTCTATGCTGATGTAAGGTTTTGGTACCACACCTTTGATAAGATACTATAGAATTACATTATTTAGGATTTTGCATCAAGGTACATATGCTACATTTTTCTATCTCCTCTATTGAATGGTCTCTTGTGTTTTTAGTAGTCAACACTCTCTGTAGAAAAGTTCAGCATTAAATGAAACTATTGCTGTATAATGCTTCTCAATGAAGTTCTAGACCCTGCTTCCCCTGCTATTTGGATTGTTTTTTCTAGAGTAAAATCCTCTTTTGATTAGAGAAATTCAATGACTGATTCATCTAAGAGATCAATAAGAATTTTGTTCCAAATGTGCTCATGCTGCAAGTTTTTATAGTAATGGGTGGTTCAGATGGTACGCACAGATAACTAATGAAGCTATCTACAAACCCTCTTAGGAGTTGGTAAATACTATTGAAGAATTACCATGCCAGATTCTTATTTTTCTTCAAGTGAAATATTGCTTAAAAGCAGTTTTAAGAGCCAAACATAATATGTTGCTCATTGATCTGTTGTCTATGTAACACTTGACCTATCATTCCAATGTGGTAGAGAAATGTTCTAACCTGTTCTTCATTTGATCTGATGTCCAATCCAGAAGCTGTTTGAAATTTTAGGAACTGTGCTCTCACCTTTTTCAATTTGCTGATCTATTAAATAGATCTGATGGTTCAATTTTCTGTGGTAGAAAGATCGGTAATAGTGAACTTTGGTGTGGTGACTGCCTGTTGATAAGTATTTCAAAATGGTTAATTGTATTCTTGACTTGGAAAATAAATGTTAGCATTTTGATCTCCCTGTACTACAATCCTTTTTGTTATCTTGTTGTAAAAACTTTGATTAAAGTTGTTGTTAAATATTTTATTCTTGTAAAGATTGTTGTTGTAGTTTTAAAACTGGAAGTAGTTGAAGTTCCTATTATTCAAAGTGCTGCACGTGATGTGAAATTCAGTTTTCCTTTACCAATATGGCATCTTCGTCCAGGTGTAAGATGCTATTCCATTTCCAAACTGGCTGAAGGATTCCTAAAAGATCAATGGGTAGAAACGTTTTCAAAATGATTTCAACTAATTAGATTTATTGATTCTTTTATTATTTCAAAAATGGTTGCCATGACGTATCTTTTGCCGATTTCTTTCTATGTCTGAGGTATACTTGCATGAAATTCGACAGAGCTCTTTTACTTGATCTCCAATGCCTTTTTTAAAATTAAACTCCACAAAACATCTGAATTACTGAATAAAAGTTGTCTTTCTCAGCCACAGTATTAAAATAATAATGATTTAACTAACTTAACCAATAGGGTTCAAAATCTTCCAATTTCTGAAAAACAAATCTTTTTTTTTCAATTATGACTGTTTTTACAATATTTTAACTTGCTGGTTGACAATTTTACTAACAAGTGAACAATCTGAAGCTAATAATAACTGCATCCTCACTTAGTTTTTCAGGTATTTTCTTCAAAGGGTTTAAATCTATTTTCAGTAGATCAACCTCATTTCGTGGATTCTTGACCTGAATTAATCCTCTTTGCTGCCAGTAGGCTTTTACTGTTCTCACTGCTTTGCCTTAAGACTAGTTTTAAAAAAGCTTTCATTGACTTACAGGTGTCTTTTGTGGTTTCTCCGCAGGAGTTTTCTGTTCAGAAATTTTCCTGCTGTTCAGCTCAATGGCTGTTGCTGCCAGCTGGACTTAAAGCTATACCCATGAGTTTTGGGAAAGCAATGCCACACAGCCTGGTATTTCTATAATTAAAGTTTGTACTGTCCCAGATCACAGCAGATGTGATTAGTTAACTTGAGGAGGTTGCATTCATTGAGTTATATGACAAGGTGGGGCTGAGCAATTTTTGGTGGCAGAGGAGGAAGTAGGAACTTGCTAGTCACCACAAAGGACATGATGTGCAATGGAAAAAGCAGCACGGAGTGAGATTGACATGCTCCTGTTGCCCATAACAAAGAAAGGAATTGAAGAACATGTCATTGTGTCTATAATACACCCAGAGCTTGTTGATGCAAATGATGTCTATGCCAAGAGGACAAAACTTTTCCCTTGGAAAGTCTTGAATCTTTAGAGTCCTCTTCCCAGAGAGCAGTGAAGGCTGAGTCAGAGTCACACAGCATGAAAACAGACCCTTTGATCCAACTCAACTGCACGGACCAGATATCCCAGTCTTACCTAGTCCCATTTGCCAGCATTTAGCCCATAACCCTCTAAATCTTTCCTATTTATATATCCATCCGGATACCTTTTAAATGTTGTAATTGTACCAGCCTCCACCACTTCCTCCGGCAGATCATTTCATACATGTATCACACTCCGCGTGAAAAAGTTGCCCCTCAAGTCCTTTATAAATTTTTTCCCTCTTATTAAACCTATGCTCAGTAGTTTTGGACTCTCCCATCCTAGGAAAAAGATCTTGGCTATTCACCTTACCCAACCTATTTAGCCTCTTCCTATAGCTCAAACCCTCCAATCCAGCAACATTCTTATAAATCTTTTCTCCAACCTCTCGAGTTTAACAGCATTCTTCCTATAGAAGGGAGATCAGAATTGCACGCAGTATTCCAAAAGTGGCCTCACCAATGTTGTGTACAGCTGCAATATGACCTCCCAATTCCTATACTCAACACTCTGACCAATGAAGGCAAGCATACCAAATGTCTTCTTCACCCCCTGTCTATCTGCGGCTCCACTTTCCAGAAACTATACACCTGCACTCCTCGGTTTCGTTGTTTGGCAACACTCCCCAGAACCTCACCATTAACTGTGTAAGTCCTATCCCAGTTTGCCTTACCAAAATGCAGCACCTCACATTTATCTAAATTAAACTCCATCTGCCACTCTTAAGTCCATTGGCCCATGTGATTAAATCTCTTTGTACCCTGAGATAATCTTCTTCACTGTCCAGTACAGCACCTATTTTGGTGTCATCTGCAAACTTACTAACCATATTGCATATATTGACAAACAAATAATTTATATAAGTGACAAAAAGCAGTGGACCCTGCAGCAATCCTTGTGGCACACCACTGATCACAGGCCTCCAGTCCATAGCACAATCCTCCACCCTCTGTCTTCTATTTCCAAGCCCATTTTATATCCAGTTGGCAAACTCCCCTTGCATCCCATGTGATCTAACTTTATTAACCAGTCTACCATGTGGAACCTTATCAAATGCTTTGCTCAAGTGCATATAGGCAATGTCTATTGCTCTGCTTTCATCAATCTTTGTCACCTCCTCAAAAAACTCAATCAAGAGACACTATGTTTCTGTTAGGGTGAAAGGGAAAGCTGGTAGGTTCAGGGAATGCTGGATGATTAAAGAAATTGGGGGTTTGGTTAAGAAAAAGAAAGAAGCATATGTCAGGTGTAAAGAGGATAGATCGAGTGAATCCTTAGAGTATAAAGGCAGTAGGAGTATACTTAAGAGGGAAATCAGGAGGGCAAAAAGGGGACATGAGATAGCTTTCGCAAATAGAGTTAAGGAGAATCCAAAGGGATTTCACAAATACATTAAGGACAAAAGGGTAACTAGGGACAGCATAGGGACCCTCAAAGATCAACTAGGAGAAAGTGAGGACTGCAGATGCTGGAGATCAGAGCTTAAAAATGTGTTGCTGGAAAAGCGCAGCAGGCCAGGCAGCATCAAAGGTATAGGAGAAGAAGGGCTTATGCCCGAAATGTCGATTCTCCTGTTCCTTTGATGCTTCCTGGCCTGCTGTGCTTTTCCAGCAACACATTTTTAAACCTCTCAAAGATCAGCAAGGTGGCCTTTGGGTGGAGCCACAGAAGATGGGAGCGACATTAAACGAGTATTTTGCATCAGTATTTACTGTGGAAAAGGATATGGAAGATATTGAATGTAGGGAAATAGATGGTGACATCTTGAAAAATGTCCATATTACAGAGGAGGAAGTGCTGGTCGTCTTGAAATCATACAAGTGGATAAATTCCCAGGACCTGATCAGGTGTACCCTAGAACTCTGTGGGAAGATAGGGAAGTGATTGCTGGGCCCCTTGCTGAGATATTTGTATCATCGATAGTCACAGGTGAGGAGCCGGAAGACTGGAGGTTGGCAAACGTGGTACCACTTTTCAAGAAGAATGGTAAGGACAAGCCAGGGAACTATAGACCAGTGAGCTTGACGTCTTTGGTGGGCACGTTATTGGAGGGAATCCTGAGGGACAGGATGTAGGTGTATTTGGAAAGACAAGGATTGATTAGGGATAGTCAACATGGCTTTGTGTGTGGGAAATCATGTCTCACAAACTTGATTGAGATTTTTGAAGAAGTAACAAAGGGGATTGATAAGGGCAGAGCAGTAGATGTGATCTATATGGACTTCAGCAATGCGTTTGCCAAGGTTCCCCATGGGAGACTGGTTAGCAAGGTTAGATCTTATGGAATACAGGGAGAGCTGGCCATTTGGATACAGAACTGGCTCAAAGATAGAAGACAGAGGGTGGTGGTGGAGGGTTGTTTTTCAGACTGGAGGCCTGTGACCAGTGGAATGCCACAAGGATCGGTGCTGGGTCCACTACTTTTCATCATTTATATAAATGATTTGGATGTGAGCATAAGAGGTATAGTTAGTAAGTTTGCAGATGACACCAAAATTGGATGTCCTGTGGCAGTGAAGAAGATTGCCTCAGATTACAACAGGACCTTGATCAGATGGGCCAATAGGCTGAGAAGTGGCAGATGGAGTCTAATTTAGATAAATGCAAGGTGCTGCATTTTGGGAAAGCAAATCTTAGCAGGACTTATACACTTAATGGTAAAATCCTAGAGAGTGTTGCTAAACAAAGAGACCTTGGAGTGCAAGTTCATAGCTCTTTGAAAGTGGAGTCGCAGGTAGAGAGGATAGTGAAGAAGGTGTTTGGTATGTTTTCCTCTATCGGTCAGAGTATTGAATACAAGAGTTGGGAATCCATGTTGTGGCTGTACAAGACATTGGTTAGGCCATTGTTGGAATATTGCATGCAATGCTGGTCTCCTTCCTATTGGAAGGATGTTGTGAAACTTGAAAAGGTTCAGAAAAGATTTACAAGGATGTTACCAGGGTTGGAGGATTTGAGCTATAGGGAGAGGTTGAATAGGCTGGGACTGTTTTCCCTGGAGCATCAAAGGCTGAGGGGTGACCTTATAGAAGTTTATAAAATCATGAGGGGCATGGATAGGATAAATAGACAAAGTCTTTTCCCTGGGGTCGGGGAACTAGAGGGCATAGGATTAGAGTGAGAGGGGAAATTTATAAAAGAGATCTATGGGGCCACTTTTCACGCAGAGGGTGGTACATGTATGGAATGAGCTGCCAGAGGAAGTGTTGGGGGCTTGTATGATTGCAACATTTAAAAGTCATCTGGATGGGTACATGAATAGGAAGGCTTTGGAGAGATATAGGCCGGGTGCTGGCAGGTGGGACTAGATTGGGTTGGAATATCTGGTCGGCATGGATGAGTTGGGACCGAAGGGTCTGATTCCATGCTGTACATCTTTATGACTCTGTAAGTTAGGGAGACACAATTTTCCACACACAAAGCCATTCTGACTATCTTTAATCAGCCCTTTCCTTTTCAAATGCATGTAAATCCTGTCTCTCAGAATCCCCTTCAACAACTTACCCATCACTGATACAAGGTTCACCAATCCATGGTTCCCTGGTTCTTCCTTATAGCCTTTCTTAAATGATGGCAACACATTAACCAACTTTCAGTCTTCTGGCACCTCACCTGTGGCTATCTATGTTATAAAAATCTCAGCAAGAAGCCCAGTAATCTCTTCCCTAGCTTCCCACAACATTCTGGGAAATGCCTGATCAGATCCCAGGGATTTATCAAATTTATGTGTTCAAGAGCTCCAGCACCTCCCCTTCTGTAATATGAACTCTTTTTTTATTTTCTTGTGCCAGGTAAAAAAAAAAGTAGTCAAGACTGGCCCTAAATATGTGGTCTTCCAGTAAATAGCAAAACTGGCCTCCAGTCTATCGGTGGATTTCTCATTGCCAGGAAGGTGTACCAGGTGTTATGGAGATGTCCAGAGACGTAATGGTAGACATCGTTGAAATAACTCCACCGTGGCCGGTATCCTGCATCCTGTCATCAAGTCAGCCTTTATTTATGTGGAGACTCCTTGAAAGTGGTTCGGCTTTCTCAGAGTGAACAGAACCTTTGACACTTCTGGTTTTTACCTGTCAGCCAGGGTTCCCTGATTGGACCAGGTTAACAGCCCCAATCAGGGAACTCATATTCAATGATGTCCACCTCGCTGATCTTGTTACACTCACTGCATTAATCATTTCTTTTCTTCTACTTTGTCCTACTTTGTTCTTTTGTGCAGTCTAAAGCACAAAACGCTGCGTCTGATCAAGGAATCTCTCTCCAGTAATGCCAGAACACGACTGGCCAAATGACATGGCACTTAGTTAGTTTCCAGGCAGTTGCAGCAGCATCACTTGAGATAATATGAACTTTGATGTTGATACTTTCCAGAATCCATCCTCTTTAAGAATCCCACACAGAAAGCTTGGAATGTTTCAGCACAGTCAGTTTCTCTGTGCCATTGCTAGCAAAGTGGCACGATGGCTCAGTGGTTAGCACTGCTGCCTCACAGTGCTAGCAACCTGGGTTCAAATCTAGCCTTGGGAGACTGTCCATGTGGAGTTTGCATGTTCTCCCCGTGTCTGCGTGCGTTTCCTCTGGGTGGTCCAGTTTCCTCCCACAATCCAAAGATGTGCAGGTTAGGTGAATTGGTCATGCTAAATTGCCCACAGTGTTCAGTGTGTAAGTTAGGTGTATCAGTCAGGGGTAAATGTAGAGGAATGGGTTTGGGTGGAATACTCTGAGGAGGCGTGGTGTGGAGTTGTTGGGCCGAAGGGCCCGTTTCCACACTATGGGGTTCTATGAAAATCTCATATTACACCAACATTTCATAACATGGTATGATCCAGAAGACACAAGGAAAACACATTCAATATTAGCCAGAGAATGAAGCCTCAGCTCCCCCAACTTCCCAAACCCCATTGGCTTAAAATTGAAATTATTTCATTCTGTGACATAACTTGGGCCTTCTTCCAGCTTTCCTTTGAAGCCTGATTAGATTGTAGTGAAAATCCTTTGAGCAAGGCTTTGAACTAGATATCAGAAGGTTAAAGGGGCCTGCTCATGTCTTTACTAATATGCTGGAATGCTGCTTAAAGAGTCGCCCACTCAAAAGGAGTGGGAGTAATTGCCTAGTTATAGAATCCATCATAGATGATCCTTAGGAGGGACTAGATGGGAGCACCAATCACACAACCCTCCACCAGTTGTAGCAACATCAGCAATCAGAAATGTCACACAACTGTTCCTGGTCACCAAAATCAGGGAACTGCAATGTGGCTCTTTGTCCTTAGTCTAGAGTGCTAGCAACTGTTGTAGTGTTTCCCTTTTCATTCAATGGAAGTACTAAGCACTGAGGATGCCCTCAAGATCTTTTTTTTAGCAAAAGTATCTGCTCCCAACGAAAGATCAAATGTTATATCATAATGATAAAACCATTTTCTGTAAAACACCCCGCTTTCTCTAATGACTTCAGCCATTGCCCTGTGGGTGAAGATCCATAATCATGTAGAGTATGTTTGTTGTTAATACCATATTAATGAGAAAATGAAGATTAAGTGCCAAAACAAAAAGAAATATTAAATATTGTATCAAATACTTAAATTGAATTGAATTGAATTGGCTTTATTGTTGCAAAATAGCAACAGCACCTCTTTATTATGGAAGGGGTTTAAGGCTGCTGTCATGTCTTATTCTCAATTCTTTCTTCTTTTAGAATGCAATATATTGTCAGCATTTTGTTTCCCTTATTTGACTTGCTTATTTTTTGGAAAGTTGGAAGTAATCAGATTGCCAGCATATTCTGCCTGTCATTGCTATTGTGCAGGAGCAGCATGGAGCATTCTGATCATCAACATTCACATTGAGACCTGAAAAAAAAAGCCAAAGATGAATATCCAAGGAATTTTCATGAATAATTATATAAAATATATAGGACATGGAATCAATATGCAATATATTGATATTTCCAACTCAAAGACATCAAACACTATTGAGCTAATGGATTTTTTTAATTACAGTGCAGCTTTCTCTCTAAAGTAAGAATGGCCAATGTTTGTCTCCAGATTGTGCAGCTTTGTGTTTTACGCAATATTGTTCCTCAAGAAAACCACTTAATATTTCAATTTCCTATCCCTTAATATTGTGATGTCGATTTGATTAGTCTCACTACAGAGTGCATGCACACTTCTGTTACTGAATGTATTTCTCTACGCAATGTATTCAGTTCCTCGTGTGTACAGCATGTCTTTTGAACAAAGATTGATGCATTTCATTATACATTAGAAGTCAGTAAATCAGGTGCTCACATTCAATGCTTCAAATCCCACAAATCCTTTGTAGTTTTTTTTTAATTTCCACTGTAGCAATTCCCTTTGAAGCTGCTTCAGAGAGGTCAGAACTGCTCCATACCATTGACACATAAGTCTGTGGATTGGAACAAGAAACAATGTGAACATAGAAATGGAAAGAAATATGGGGAAGTGAAGCAGAGAAACAACTGAGGATTTGCACAAAAGGATTGAATTTGTCTGTACATGGGTGTTCATGGCTGCTTACTGTGTAATGACTGACTTGCATATTTCAGGAGCATAGATTGTTTCATATTGCCAAAGTGAAGTTGCTCATTTGAATGCATACAACTTTGCTTTAAGTGATCCAGCGTTTTTATGGTACAGCCTTAGATGAATCTTATCTTATGTTTATCATGTTTCTGATAAAATAAGCTAAATTTACTTTAAAGCTTGAGTCAAGATAAAATACAGAAAGAAAGAATGTGTTGTTTTTGGTTGCAAAATTAATTTCTCCATGGAATACGTTTTATTCCAGTGGTCATTGTGGACGCGTCACTTGAAATGTAATAAACTGTTATTGGATGAAGCACCTCAGGGCATGGCAACAATATAATGTCCTCCTTTGCAGAATGCTGCAGCTCAAATGTGGTTGGAGAGAAGGAATTTAGAATGTGATCACAAATTTAGTGTGGTGTTTTGCCCCCAAAACACTTTCACCCCAATTTTAATGTTGGTCTATCCCTTGCAAAGTTATTAAAACACAATATCTCAGAAATGAAAACTCTCCAGAGAATAAATTGTGGCATAAACAAAGATGGCAAATGACCTTGTGCAGTCTGCAACTCTTTTGAAATTTGTTGCCATGACATTACACTATTGAGATAATTCTGTTTACAATTGTTTTATTTTAAATTTACAACATATATTTATTAAAATTTATTCTGTTTTGTTGGCAACATTTCATTAAACAATCATAGCTAATACTCTCGGATGTAAAGCATGGCAATCAGCAGCAAACTAAGATCTAATGCATTATAAAATAAGTTTATCCTGATATGTGTCATAAACCTTTGTTTGAAGAATTTATTAAAAGTAAATTGTTGGAGATTAACAGCATTGAATCACAAATATGGTTTCTTAGACTTCATGTATACTTGGGGATAAAAAACATACCCTCAGACTAATCTTTATGTTACAAGACAGAAACACACCTCTGTGAATCCATCCATGCTAACTTATATTCTGTCAGTTAGTAACTAAAAAAACTAATATTTTCTTTTTTTTTCTCTGTCCTATCACTCTCTTAAACACAATAAATATATTTTGTTCCATGTAGATCACTTATAGTGTATGTGCATTTGTAGATTAAACCTATCTCTCTTTATATAACTATGTGGAATTATATAGTGTTAAGTAGAAATAGTCTAAAGGCATTTTTAAACTGAAGACTGACAAATGTATTTGGCACTTTATCATTTAACCATTATACATTTTTGAGGAGAAAGTGACACCAGTTTAAATCTCTAATCATTAGGTTTGTTTCCTTTAATTATCTGAAATTATAAATTAAACATCTGCAATCAAATAAACAGTTCTAAGCCAAGCATTCTTTGTCATGTTACCATATCTTGATAGTTTAATAGGTAAATGGCCTGCTTTGTTACTGGTGAGGTGAATATTGGGCTCTATGGTTAAAGGAAACAAAATCACTGATTTGAAGTTTCTGCATAAATATGGACAGCAATATGGAACTTGCTCTGTAAAATTTAATTAAGTTAACATACAAACTGAACAATGTCAAAAAATGACTAAAAGTTATAAAATAAAACATGTGACCTCATTCTATCCATCACATCAAACTCTTGGTTCATACATCTCTAACATACTTGATTTCATCCATAACTGTTGTCGATAAAAATCAGAAGAACTGCTGATGCTAGAAATCAGAAACAAAAACAGAACTTGTTAGTAAAGCTCAGCAGGTCTACCAGCATCTGTGGAGAGAAATCAAAGTCAAAATTTTGGGTTCAATGACACTTCTTCAGAATTGTAGTGGCTAAGTTCATTGCAGCTGTTTTGCTGACATGTAAATTTCTTCCCACAATCTCTTAATAGTTTGAAGTAGTGAAGGTGTAAATTGTTGGAGTTGTTCTCCTGCCCAGTTTATGTTGTTCAGGTCTCACCATTGTAGAGGAACGTGCAGAGGACACAGCTTTGTTAACCTGCATTTGTGTTCTCAGACTGTTGTTGTTCCAAACTCTCTTTGTCAACTTGGACATAGCACTGAGCTTTTGTAATGTGGATGTAGGTTTGCTTGCTGAGCTGGAAGGTTCATTTCCAGACGTTTTGTCACCCTACTAGGTAACATCTTCAGTGGGCCTCCAGGTGAAGCACTGCTACAAATGGGTTTCTTTGCATTGGTGATGTCAACCCAAACATACAAATAAAAAGCAGGAATCAGCAACAGCGCTTTACCCACTGGAGGCCCACTGAAGATGTTACCTAGTAGGGTGACGAAATGTCTGGAAATGAACCTTCCAGCTCAGCGAGCAAATCTACATCCAAAACTCAACCTGAGCCACAGATTTTCTCAAAACTCACTTTTGTAATGTGTATGTTGACTTCAGCAGATTGCAAGTGATTGTGAAGCCTAGATATGTGAAGCTACCAACAACCTCCAGTGTAACCTTGTCCTTACTAATAGATGACAGTGTGGCAATATGTTGGAATGTGACAGAAACTATAAAATGGTGTAAGACATCTAATAATTTTCAATGTGCAATGGACTTCACAACTGGTGGAAAGTTACTTCTATTTGACTTCAGGAGTCACAATTTAAAGAATGTATGTATTAGGCTCATGTAATGTATATATTGTTTATAATGTATACATTAAAGAAAAGATAGCTAGACAAACCTTGAGGAATTAGCCTTTAATCCACATTATAAATTACTTGGCAAAAAGGCACTATGTTAAACCCAACTTACTACATTTAACTGCAAGATATTGCACATCTATAATGTATTTACTAATCTCTGATAAGCAGTGGTGTTTTATGTATGGTCACAGTCTGAAATGAGCTACAGCAAGGTGCTGACTAAATCGCTCGAGACTGACTGCTGAACATGAAGCTGTCGTCATTCTGAATTCAGTTATTCCCACTAGGTATTCCATATCAGATAATAATCTAAGATGGAGACTACAGTCACAGTTCAATCTCTGATCTGTCCCGTTGTCAGCTAGGCCAACAGTGGAATGCCACAAAACCCCAAGCAGGGAAGTATCTCCCAGTGGAAAGGTGGAATATTCTGTCCTTTTGGGGGTGAGCATGGTGATGGGAAGGACAGGATCTGAACCCCCATGGCCTTCCCGACTCTGCCAGAGTTCAGAGGCTTAAAGATCGATGGGCAAGCTTCCCTTCCTGTCATGAACTGACTTCCTTAGTTTCCAATGAAAGACCACCTCAGGATCTCATCCCATTGTTAATCCAGCTGCAGGTAAGCCTGTGGTCATGTGACACGTATAGCTGCTAAAGCTGTGCAGCCAGCTTGTCACTCAGGGCCTGATCGAGGGACTGGACTTTGGGAAATAAAGGAGGCCTTGGGAGAGTAATTTTTCTCTCCCTCTTACCAGCCCTTGAACACATGACAACCACCTGCCACAGACTCAACATGACTCATACAACATTCCAGAGCTTATCCTTCTGAAGCAGCCATGACTTGCTGGTGGTAGTGCCAAGCTCAAGAGCAGCTGGCCTGTGATTGGCAGCAGTTCTCAGTAGGTGAGATCTCTGCCTCAGGGTCTTTATTTCAAGTGAGAACCCATAGCTGGTCCCCCCACTCACTGGCTGGGCTTCATCAGGCCTTCTCAAAAAGAGGCAGATCAAGGGTCTCCCACCACCTCTCCAGCCAGGCACCTGAATGAGATTCTCACCTCCCTCCCCCAAGTCCCTGTGCTGGAAAATAAACATTTGTGGACTTTGGGTGATAATAGGGGTGAGTTCAATTGTAATGGTTGCTGCAACTCATTGTCAAGGTTGACACAACTGAACAGTGCACCTGAGCATTGCTGTTACTCTGTGAAATTATATTTACCCCTGCAGGAGTAATTCTCTTCGAAAGCAAAAGAGAGAAAATTGTGCCTGTGCTTATAGTTAGGCTGGCTGTGGCAGTTGAGGTCTTAGTTATTGGTCCTGCAATAATTGGCCATCTATTAACTCTTACAAAAAGTGTAGTTGTTTAAGGTAGTAAATGAGGACTGAAACAGGCCCTGGGGTGAATATTCAGTGTTACATTCATTTCCAGTTGCTCTCTGACCTCATTGTCCTAAGCCTCCTACAGTCCTATTTCAGCAGAATCCTTTACAGCCTGCCACATTCGATATTGAGTTCAAATGTCAGATCATAGCCTCCATCCTGATATTCATTTCTGTGTGCACTTTCCTTTAGATTTTTAAGTTAATTTATGTTGTTCATAAATCCGTTTTCTCATTTGCACGTACCTCTTAATTGCCCTGCCCCACTTCCTTTTGCCTGGAAAACTATCAAACTCTTGTCATTTAATCTCACCTGCTTTCCACCTAATCCTTTTCTCTTTCCCCTTTTTAACCTCACTTTTCCTGCCTCTGTACTTTGATGAACCCTATTATATTTCCGACTTTCCCAGTTTCTGACATATTAAGGCTGTCCCTTTCTCTTGTCTGACGTATTTCCAACATTTTCTGTTTTTTTAATTTTAGCTTTCCAGCAATCCATGCTTTTATGTTGAACTAATTCCTGTCTCTGTGAAAGAATATCGCAACATTGTGCTTCCTATTACTGTTGCTGAACATGAGGAGTGTCTTGAACAGCCATTTCATGGGTTTGCAAAACTAAAATCCTTGAAACTTTGAAATCTAAACTCGATGAACATTTTAATGTTACATTTCAAGATCCAGTCCCTGCATTCAAATTCCAAAATCTGGTTTCCTCCCTGAAAAACATGCTTAAAGCTTTTGAGGATGCATCTGAAGTCAACTGGTGATTTTTCTCCAGTATCTGTTTAAGGTGCCATTTTAGAAACCCTTTCCTGAGTATGTTTGCTATAAATTCTTAGTCTGACCTTCCACATCCCTTCCCCCACCCTTTCTCCTACCTGTGGACGTTCTGCATTCCTCAGAGAGTTTAGATTAATCCCAAGTATGGCTGCTGTTACAATCCCTTTTCTGTTTGTATGAATGTGAGAGTTTGAAAGACCCCTGTGTTTTACAAAAGCCGGCGTAAAACGACACACCCAGTGACATTTTATCCTTCTGCAGGAATACCTTACTGACAAGAAGGAAAATCCCACAGATGATTTGTGATGACTGGGCGCTGATAGTTTTATTTCACATTATAAGAAAAGGCCTGCCCGAGGACACGAAGGTCACCGTATCTGTAAAGTTTCAGCATATTAGGAGAGAGGTTGCTTGTCTTATTTCATCAGTGCAACTATGCTTAAAATAAAGAATTGTTAACTGAGGTAGTGAGCCATCAACTGTGCTGATGTATGGTACATGGTGATATATACTACTTGTGACATTGAAGGCTGCTTTCAGTGTATTTTTATTGGCTTGCCAAGCAGAACACATAATTTCCAGATCTATACCTCATATATACTACAATGACAATAAATACAATGGTTAATTAGTAGATAGAGGGATATGAAATCAATAGTGTGTCACAGCATTATATTAAACCCAGAGAGATAACATTGCATTGAAACATTAACTGAGTGCTGAGGGGATTTTTAAATTTATTTCTGTTTGCTAACAGTGGCTGAGCAGTTGTGCGTGTGTACTGTTGGTGATAGGTTAGTGCATAATGCCCAGACCAGTGTGATCTGGTGCCCCTGCAACAGCCAGGTAGTGAATGAAATAGACATTTGATACCTGACATTTCTTTGTGGGAATATCCCAACCACTAAAGTTTTTGCATCCTATATCCTGAAAGATAAAGACGCCAAAGAAAGGTGTCTGTAAAACCATTGAAAACCTCAAGGATCATTCTCATAGAAATATCCTTTCTGCTGGGCACAGATTTGTATATTTGTAGTTGTATAGTTTGTACGTACGAGTTCTGTTTCCTGAGTCTGTTCAAAAGTTGGAGCACTCTGCAGGACAATATAAAGTAGCCCTTCATAAGCTCAGGAAGTGTTTGTATGT
This sequence comes from Chiloscyllium plagiosum, assembly GCF_004010195.1. Classification (NCBI taxonomy): domain Eukaryota; kingdom Metazoa; phylum Chordata; class Chondrichthyes; order Orectolobiformes; family Hemiscylliidae; genus Chiloscyllium; species Chiloscyllium plagiosum. Next base: position 41,583,218 of record NC_057731.1, on the reverse strand, counting down.
TGGTTCTTTAAAACTTTGCCCAGGTATGGAGTCGTAATCGTAAGTGCAACTGCTCTTAAGTCAGACTTTTTAAAATAGGGGACCCCCCGTAATATTTTTATGAACATTTAAAGTACAGCAGTATTCTGTGCTGTGATCACTCACTGATACTCAAGTAGTTAGTGCAGTGTTGATTGTAGTGTGTTCAATGATGAGAGTCTGGTCACTGATCTATGTTCACTGTGCTTGACTAGTTAAGAATGTCTGAGCTGAAAATGTATTGCTGGAAAAGCACAGCAGGTCAGGCAGCATCCAAGGAACAGGAGAATTG
>NC_057731.1:41464676-41582698 GCF_004010195.1 Chiloscyllium plagiosum | reverse complement strand
CTTGTTCCTTGGATGCTGCCTGACCTGCTGCGCTTTTCCAGCAACACATTTTCAGCTCTGATCTCCAGCATCTGCAGCCCTCACTTTCTCCTCCTAGTTAAGAATGTCTGTTGACTCAAAGCAAAGTAAACAAATACCACAGAAGGTACGAGACACTGAGCAAGGTTAAACATGATGCAAACATTTTGTGACTGTAGAGGCATTTAAAAGTTTGTAAAAATGCCTAAAAAATATACAATAGCTAGTAAGCCTCCAAGAGTATACTCAAGCATCAATTGAATAGAAACAGAAGGAGAAACCAGGCACTCATCTAATTCCATTCTTCTCTATCTCATTGTGATCAGAGAATCACACTTGCTGTCTTTCAGAGATATCAAATGCAAACATTACCATACTGTACCTCCGAAGCATAGTGGGCTGGCTGTGACTCAAGTGGTAGCACATTTGCCTCTGGGTAAGAAAGTTGTGTGTTTAAATTTTGCTTTAGACTTTAGAAGCATAAACACCAAGGTATACACAGCAGGGCATTAATATGCTATCATCCAGAGGAGACGATGAAATGAATCTCTGTCTGCCCTCCGCAGGTGAATGTAAAACAAAACCCATGGCAATATTTCCAAGAAGAGGAGAGGAGATATCACTGGTGTCCGAGCCAATATTTCTCTCTCAATCAGAAAAACAAGCCTTTCAAGTCATTATTCCTTACTTGCTCCACTATCTCCAAATTGTCAGACTGCTAGGTGAGCAGGAATATTTTCCAACTAAACATTCGGAAGAATTAGGTCATTGTCGCCATATACCACGTTCACTAGCTCCAAATCCATCTCTTCCTGATAACAATTGGAGGCAGAACCAGATTTATTGCAGCTTTGTTGTCATGTCTGACCTTAGGTTGAGTTTTTTTTGCTCCTTATCCGAGTTATCATCAACGATACCTATTTCCACTTTTGTAGCATCAGCTGATTTTTCATCTGCCTCACGTATCTACGACAAACATTCTCATCTTTGACTTCATTCTCTCTAGCATCGACAATTGCACATGGCTGTACTGCTATGCTCCACCTTCTGTAAGATTAAGGTCTCCCAAACACAAATATAGAGAGTAGAATGAGCCATGTGATAGGTTTAGGGTTGGGTTAAGATTCTCTATTGAAAGTTCGATGATGTACAAGAGGGCAACCATTGAAATGTACTCCAGCATCTGTACATCAGGGAAGGGAAGGGGAGAACATTGGAGAGAGTAAATTCTTTCAGCTGTATTTTCTGTCACTGAACATTTTTACTCTTGAGCACTAATATTTAATTTCATATACATTATGAATTTGACAGAGATATAAAATGCTTTATAAAGAGCTGTGCACACCCCAAACAATTCAGGTGTTGAACTTTAAAATGTATCCAATTGACTCATTTAGGGTGAATCTGCCTCTTTGACAATTAATGAAGAGAATGTTTGGCACTGTTGATATTTAAACATTAGATCATGTCAACAGCAGTGCATAGCATTAAATCATTGTCATGATATGCTTCTTAGGAGAAAATCTCATTAATTTATTGTCATATAGATTCAAGAGAGTCATTGTGTGGGACTGATTGAATGTTTTTGGCTGGAGTGTTGTTGGAGTTATTGTATTCTTGTGAGAAAATTCATACATCAATTGCATTTTGCTGTCCATATCCAATTCAGTGCCATTTTATGCAGACACCATGTTCCTATGTGTTTCTTTAATCTCAGTATTTTTCTTGCAGCTCCAGTCCCGTACATCCCGCAGAATCCAATCTAGGATAGTGAGTGGTATGTAGATGAGACTGGGCCAATCAGAAGGAGAGGGCACTATAGCTGATTAGGAATCCAGAGTGTTCCTTAACATGGAGGTGCTCTCGGAGAAGAAGAAGGGTCTTTAGTATCAGACTGATAGGTAGGCTGGCCTTCTGGAGAGCCCACTAGGGCAGTGGAGGCTGACTTCCCTGACAGCTGCTCAGGTCCAGTCTCTGAGGAACTTGAGCCGTGGTGACGCTGTATTAGGAGCATCCTGAAGTGACTCTCAGTTATTTTCTCAACCTCACTCCCAGCACCAAGTCTCCCTTCCCAAGGCCCAGAATGTCCTGCTCCTTTAGTCTATTTAACAAATGCCTCATAGAACAGGCATAACTCAAACTGATCATAATGCCTTTTCATTTTTGTTTCTAGTCAGGCATAATAATCATGGCTTTGCTGTTACTAAATTAACGCACGTTGCACTTTCCTCTTCCAAACAATGATCTCGACCAGTTATAATGATGCCTCATGTTTCTAATCAGAATTATTCCTTTCTCAGCTGGGTCTACCTTTCATTCTTGATGCCCCCTATTCTACATTCTCATTCTCCTCGTACCTTTCTCAAAGTGACACCACCTTTTTCTTAACTCCAAATGTTCCTTGACAGCTGACAATCCTCTGATACAACAACTGAGTAGCTATTTATTACCTGTGCCTTAACCACAAGTGCTGACAGGCCAAAGAGCTGTAAGCTCTTTATGGTCAGGCTTAGCCTCATCTTTTCCTTATTGATTGTGTCATAGAGTCATACAGCACAGAAACAGACCCATTGGTCCAACTCGTCCACGCTGATCAGGTTTCCGAAACTGAATTAGTTCCTTTTGCCTGCATTTGGCCCTGCTCTTTCTAAACTTTTCCTATCCATGTACCTGTCCAAATATCTTTTAAATGTTGTAATTATGCTTGCCTCTACCATTTCCTTTGGCAGTTCATTCCATATCTGCACCACCTTCTGTGTGAAAAGATTGCCCCTCAGATCTCTTTTAAATCTTTCCTCTCTTACCTTAAACCTGTGCCCTCTGGTTTTGGACTCCCCTACCCTGTGGAAAAGACCTTGGCTATTCACTTTAACTATGCCTTTCATGATGTTACAAATCTCCATAAGGTCACCCGTCAGCCTCCTACACTGCGGGGAAAAAGACCGAGCCAATCCAATCTCTTAAATCCTCCAGAATTGTGATTTTTTTTCCACAGTCTTTCCAGTTTAGTTATATCCCTCCTATAGCAGGGCAACCAGAATTGTACACAGTGCTCCAAAAATGGCCTTACCAATACTTTTTACAGCTGCAACATGTCAGCCCAACTCCTATACTCAATGCTCTGACCAATAAAAGCAAAGCATCCTTATGCAGATATCTTTGACCAGTAAACAAGTTGAATATATTTGCCCCCTTCCCTCTCTTGAGGAGAAAGTGAGGTCTGCAGATGCTGGAGATCAGAGCTGAAAATGTGTTGCTGGAAAAGCGCAGCAGGTCAGGCAGCATCCAGGGAACATGACTTAATCTCAGGCAGCATCCAGGGAACATGTTGCAGCTGTAAAAAATATTGGTAAGGCCATTTTTGGAGCACTGTGTACAATTCTGGTTGCCCTGCTATAGGAGGGATAGAACTAAACTGGAAAGGCTTTCCTCATTCCTGAAGAAGGGCTTATGCCCGAAACGTCGATTCTCCTGTTCCCTGGATGCTGCCTGACCTGCTACGCTTTTCCAGCAACACACTTTCAGCCCTTCCCTCTCTTGTCCCAAGAGCTCTGAGATTAATTCTAGTGCACTGAGACTAATTCTAATATGTTGAGACAAAATCTGCTAAATTAATATGAAATTGGAATTATAACATTCTGTTTGGTGAGTCACAATGTCACACTCTATGGTACTTTCATCCTTACAGAAAATAACTAACCACTTCTGGTTCTTACAAATCCATTTTCCCGAATGCAAGTTTAAGTCAGACAAAATGTTTTCTGACCTCTCAGATATTGAGAAATCCCACAATTTCCTCTCAACAGCCTTACACACATAATAACCTCAGGATTTTCACTTAAGCGACATCTAATATTTTCTCATCTGTCCCTTCTCTTCCTGCTAAGTTACCTTCCCATTTTACTGGCTCACGATCCTACTTATATATTTGCATTTTTTGGTGTGCAATGCACAACATCACTGGCTCCCATCTTACTGGACGCAGGCCAGAGAATACACATTGCAACTTTTCCTATAGTTACCCTTGGTTACCTCTGGTTAACTTTGCAATGATGTGTAATAAAACTGATGTGATATTTCTCTTGAAAGTGCAGTCTTTTTACTTGATCATGTCATACTGGATTTTGGGTTAGTCACCAATCGTTGGCAGCATGTGGTTGGGGTGTAGTTGGCTTGTACTTGACTGGCTGTCATCAGTCCTCTTTACTATGCTGAGTTTAAGGGGCTTTTTACAGGATGAGGGCACCTCTGGCTGGGCCAACATTTATCACCCATTCTTAATTACTCAGAGGGCGGTTAAGAGGTCAATCATATTGCAGTGGGTCTGGAGTCACATATCGGCCAGACCAGTAAAGATGGCAGTTTCTTTCCCATAGGATATTAATGATCAAATGAGTTTTTTCCAATAATGTTTTATGATCATCATTGGAGGCTTAATTCCAGATTTTCATTGAATTCAGATTCTACTGTGTTGAGTCGTAACAAGAAGAGGCACTTGTCTTAGCAACAAGGTGCTGTTTAATTCATGATAGCAATACATATATATTGCATTGCTTGGTTAGGCATAATTACAAGGGCAAGCAGAAGCCAGCAATGACATGTTTTTCTCCATTAGGACCTCATTCTAGACTGCCTAATTCTCCACCCAAGGCTTTCCTGAGCAACATTGCCAAAATCTCTTCAAAGCAATATTTTATACGATGTGATATGAGACCAAAGTCTTACAGACAGTAGAATCATAGAATCCCTACAATGTGGAAGCCGGCCATTCAGCCTCCCAACAGTATCCTACCTGGATCCACCCCCTCACCCTATCCTGTAACCCTGCATTTCCCATGGCTAATCCACCTAACCTAAACATCCCTGGACATGTGGGAAAATTCACAAAAAATGTTATTTATGGAAATAAAAACAGAAATTGCATTTATACAATGCCTTTCATGACCTAAGGTTGACTCAAGATGTTTCACAGCCAACAAAGGCAGTCACTATTATAATATGGAAACATCACAGCTAATTTGAGCACAGCAAACTCATAAAAACAATATGTTAATAATCTGAAAATCTGTTTCAATGATGTTGATTGAGGTGTATAATTATATATCGACCAGGTCACAATATGGACTGTAAGAAATAATCAATATGAAAAGTACAATAAATAAATAATGTACACATTTTGCAAACAAGACAAAAATGCCCACGATCGGTTAAAGCCTTCAGTGAGCACACTTCCTGAGTTAGTTCAAATTTCCTCTGTTCATAGCATGCATTTATTTTCTGTAAACATCTTTTTATCAATCTGCAACGGTGTATTGAGGAACAAATTAATTAATCTCTGCAGCTGGTCCTTAACTAAAATAAGTGAATCAATATTGGCTACCCACCCACTACATTATAGGAAATAAGGCTGTACCTTGTCTGCCAAACATCGCCTTTTTTTTGCCTGATTGTTTCAAAGTGAGCAACATATTTAACATTGGAGAAAGTTGACATTGCATTATGATTGCCCTTACCAGCTCCAGCACAAGTTTCTTAGAGTCATAGAGTCATAGAGATGTACAGCAGGGAAACAAACCCTTCAGTCCAGCTCATCCATTCCGACTAGATATCCCGACCCAATCTCGTCCCACCTGTCAGCACCCACCCCTTATTCCTCCAAACCCATCCTATTCATATACCCATCCAAATGCCTTTTGCCCCTTATGTTGCCCAAATGTTGCCCCTTAGGCCTCTTTTATATCTTTCCCCTCTCACCCTAAACCTTTGCCCTCTAGCTCTGGACTCTCCCACCCCAGGGAAGAGACTTTGTCTATTTATCCTATCCATGCCCCCTCATGATTTTATGAACCTCTGTAAGGTCACCCCTCAACCTCCAATGCTCCAGAGAAAACAGCTCCTGTAAAAGTAATTAATATTATTTTTACATCATTAATTTTCAGATAAACTTTCCTTAAAGTCTTTGCTTTTGTTATGCCTCAAAAACATCACACTCAGAGTCGTTGAGAACGAGCTGTTTAATTCATATAATAATGACATAATTCTCCAATTTACTTTGTATATTTGCACACAAATCATAATTACATTTGAAAATAGGATCTACAAAGATTTTGTTTATGATTGGTGCAAATTTCAGAGAAAATCTCTTGTTCCAGTATTTTCAATCTTTGGTAACCAATAACGTGAAATAGAACATTGATACTGGGGCTTTCTTTAAAAGTTTTTGTAGAGTAATAATATTTTTAATAATCTTCAGTGGGGGACTTGTGGACCTATATATATCCCTAGACCATGCTATAAATGAGAGTGTTGATAGTAGCAAACTAGTCCTTTGCACTATGAAAAAAATTTGATATTTTGTTGAGAGTATAATTACCTTCCTCACCAAACATCAGCCTCCATTGCAAGCTGAATGTCGCATTGTTAGCAGGATCTTTGACATTTTTCATCTATAATTATTGTTTCAAGAGAAAGCTATGCTCTGCATTTTGTTTGATTTCAATTGCGAGAGAGGAATAGAAGCCAGATGAACAGTACACGCCATACAGGGCCCCACGGCAGTCCATGTGACAGCTGTTAATAATGATTCTAAATGTGTGCTGTGCTGTTAGAGACTGGTACATGACTTATTTTTGAAGCAACATTTTGCACTGATTGTAATCATCTGGCAGTACTGGACCAAGTTTGAAACCAAGCCACCCTGTGCTATAAACAGAAGTCAGGAGTATGATTCAATAATTAAGCCGAGTCCAGCCTGCATTCACTAGATAAAAGTCTACTCCCCTGTTCTTTCCTCATGGATCAGTTCACTTTTGCGAAACTGAGTGATGTTTCAAAGTTAACAGTTCTCTGCCTCTGGAGTGCAGCTGTTCTCTTTGGATGATCTGTTAAGTCCAATCTGTGTCATTGGCTGGCTGGGGTATTAGCTCTAACTGCTGCGCAGCAAAGCCAAAGGCTAAACTCTTTTCTGGAGAACATCAGAGACACTCAACAGCTGGGTTGTGAGTGTCTTGCTCTCAGCAAATGCTACAAACACGTGGGAGCCAAGCCACCCATCTGCTTGCCTACATTCTGAATGCCAATTATTTACTGGTCGCACTGAAGTAAGTTGGTAAATATTGTACAGGGAGTCTGTGTTAGAAATGGGAAAAAGCAGAAGACCCCATATCAAATCACATAATGCCCAGGTTTGAGTTACTCCAACCTTCTGCGGTCTCCAGGACGGTTTTTAATTTGCGTTTCTGCATCTGCATTACAGCTTCTCTTTTATCACCCTGCTCCCTCCACACGCAGGAGTAGGCAGCAGATAAAACCAGTAACATTTTACATGTCTGCTATGGGAAGTGTTTCTTCATTGGATGGTAATTATGGACAAGCCAGGCTCCTTCCCTTCTTCCTGAGCTGTAATTAGCTCTCAGGGATACCAGATGGAAAATTAACAAACCTGTTTACTGGTAGCATTCATGTCTGCCAGGCTAGAACTTTATTAGCATTTCTAGGGGTTCACTGAGGTGGAGTAAATGCCAGTCCTGCTTCACTGGATACCTTTTTGAATCTGAAAACTTAAGTGATGCGAAGTAGTAGGGGAAACATTTGCATTAAAGAAAGAGACAGAAAGCCCTGCATTTATACAGCACTTTTTGCAACCTCGGATGATCCAAAGTGCTTTACAGTCAATGGAGTACTTTTTTAAAGTATGTTGACATTGAAAGAATCAATTAGGAAACACTACTATATTTGGATTTTCAATGGGCAATGCATAATATATTCGAGAACAAGGTCAGAACATGTGGATTCAGAAAATAAGTAGCAGAATGGATAGCAAGTTGGTGACAAAATAAAAAACATACAGAATCCTTACTCAGATAGACTAAAGGCAGGAAGTGATTTTGCATCAATACCGGGACCACTGTTATTCGACATTTATAAAACCAATTTGGTTACAAGGAATTGAAAGTTAAGTTTTAAAAATTGCAAATCAGAGGTTATAATTAATACATATAAACATACGAATTAGCAGCATGAGTAAGTCATTTGTCCCTTCAAACGTGCTCCTCCCCTCAATAAGATGATGGCTGATATCTACCCCTGCTTTAAAAATATTCAATAATTTTGCCTCCACTGCTTTCCAGGGAAGACAGCTCCAAAGATTCACGACCTCTATAGAGGAGGACCATGACAGACATGAGTGAGTCTGCAGAATGAATATAGATAATCGGCAGGTAGACTTCAATGTAAGTGCAATGTTATGCTTTCCAGTAGAAGGAATGGAGAGACCACATAATCTTTGGAAAATGCATTTTACTTGGATACCTTTGTCCCTAAATGTGGTCTCTTCAATCGCGAAGAATGCTGGTGTATTGGGTAGAATTAGTTGACTTGGATTGTTTTCCTGATAGTCTGAGTTCTGTGATTTTCTTCTTGATTTGAAAGATTTTTGACCTCTTATCTTTATTTTGTGAAGAATCTGGATCATTGTGCATCATTTATCTCTTCTTGGTGGCGTATTTGCGGATTTGTATTCACCACATTTTAAACTGTGTCAGTGGAATATTTTGTTCATTCCACACATGACTTTGTGTTGAAATAGGCAAACTCATGACTTCAGTTGCTTGTATATGTTGCACTTTCTTCTTCCCTCGCAGCTGTGAATATTCAGTGAAGCCAGCTAGTTCACTGCCTCAATTTTGTTAGCTGGAGATTCATTGTTCTTTGATCTGAAAGCTATAATAGATTAGATTCCCTACAGGCCCTTCGGCCCAACCAGTCCACACCGACCCTCCGAAGAGTAACCCATCCAGACCTATTTCCCTCTGACTAATGCACCAACCACTATGGGCAATTTAGCATGGCCAATTCACCTGACCTGCACATCTTTGGACTGTAGGAGGAAACTGGAGCACCCGGAGGAAACCCACGCAGACACAGGGAGAATGTGCAAACTCCATATAGACAGTCACCCGAGGCTGGAATGGAACCTGGGACCCTGGTGCTGTGAGGTAGCAGTGCTAACCACTGAACCACCGTGCCACCCTATAGGTGATGAGGACTCTCCTTTGGAAGTTGGAGAGGTTAGATATTTTGACTAAAGTTGTCCCTTCCCAATCATCTCAGTCCCTATTGACAAGCTTGAATTTGGAATAGATAGTTGTTCATTCTGCTGTGGCAATGTGACTCAATTCAGTAGGAAATGCTTTCAGTGCCTGTCTGTTATGATGCACACAACTGGTATAAATGGTTCAGTTAATGCCTCTTTGTTTGCTTTCAATCTTGATCTCTGTTGCCACCTGGAAATTGAGCTTGCTTCTGTTTTGATGACACTGGAAAACATTTCAGTCAAAATGCTACAGTCACCGTTTTTCATCGCATTTAGGGTATGAACCAATTTTTCTATCCTGATGTAACTAACCTCAGGAAATTCTGCTTTTTCTTTACATTCCATCATGTGCTTATGGAGCCAAGAAAAATGCTTTGCCTTTACATTTTGTTGTTCGTGCCTTCCGCCTTTGGAATGAAATTGTAGACAACAATTCCTTTTCACTTAGAGCGAATTCTTGGTTTTTGAAAATAGGAACAGGATAGGCCAATCAGACCTTTGAGCCTGCTCTGCCATTCAGTATGGTCATGGTTGATCATCCATGGTTGTGAAGTGTATAAACATTTCAAGTTTTTTCAAGTATCTGTTGTTCCATATGTTGGACAACTACTTGTAGCACACCTTTAACATTAGGTGTGCCATTTACCTGAACGTTTGTTGGCTGTTACCCATGTTTTCTTCACTGATGATATTGGGCTAACTTGACATTTGAGAGATGCCCATTGACATCAATGTCTGCATCCCAAAATCATCGAGCCTTGGTCAATGATTTCCCTGAGGAAAACATTGAGTTCATTTTCTTCAAAAATGACCCAATTTAACCAGTACACAAAGGGATGTTGCAGCTGTTCCTCTGGGTGATACTGATGTTAGTAATTGAGCAGTTGATTTCACGATACTTGGTTTTGCAGGTTAGCTGAAAGGCCTTTGTCCTGTTTCATTTCTGCGGTGATTTTACATGCTTTCTGACTTCTAGCAAAGAGAGAGAAAAGATTTTTTTCTTTTTACCTACAACACTAGTGTGGCTAGATCTGTTCTTAGCTGATTTTTAAGCACACACCTTCGCCCACTAGTACAGGTACACCGGGTTTGAAACTGGCTTTTGACCCCTTTCCTTGTGCGTTCTTGAAAAGGGAAAACACAAGCATGTGGTTCTCATAGACTGCTGTCTTTTCTGTCATTATGTTCACAGTCTGTGATAACTCATATGAGATGACAGTTCTGTTTGCAGTCATTTTTACTATTGAAGTCCTTCTCTTTGAAGCTTATTTTACCTTCATCAGGTGAGGCATTCCAGTGTCTTCCTTCAGGCTGAAAGTAATCTGCAAGATCTTCCTGACAATCACTCAATTTCGTTGTTTAGAAATTAAAATCTCAGTCATGCTTTTGTTGTATGTCCTCATTTAAAAAAGAAATCTTGCAATTAAAATTTCAACATGTCCTTGAGAGATCATCATGGCAATTGCATAACTCTCATTTGCTTTACATGGTTTGGTTTACAATTTTCCCAGCTTTCTGTCCCTACAATATGCAGGTTTTCTCATAGCCGTCTTAATGACCTTTTTCTGGCCCTATATCATGGAATTTAAATTTATTCAATTACTGTAAATATTTACAGGTTACATGAATCAGTTCGGCATTAATACAGGGACTGTTAGCAGCACTCTTGCCCCAAGTTTATCCCCTATAAGCTCTTTCTTTACTCTGACCAAGTCCCAATGCAATCATTACAGTGGCTGGTGCTTACTGAATTCAATCAAGTATTAATCTTTATCAATCCTTTCAGACCCATATATAATAATGCTAACCTGAAATGTCTGTCTGCTTCTAACATCGGGCTAACTATTATCACCATGTATTAGATACACGTGTTTGTTTCTGAATGCAATTTGTTAAATATTGTTTGCAATTTCTATAGGCTTCTATGTTTTCACATTGAGATTGATGCACATTGGGAGTGTGTTGTTCTGTCTTGTGTGTGTCTTCAGGCTTCAACTTTTCACATTCTTAAATGTCACTCATATTTCTTTTAATTGCCAGGATCTCTCCTATTTTTCAAGATGCTTTAGGCGAGGTCAGGCCTCTTCTGAGCCACTGTCACATGAGACTTTGGCTTCAAACAAATCAAGTAGTCTGAAAATAGCAACGCAAGTGGGGCTGGAAGTGAGATGAGAGGAAACAGCTTCAGAAGTGTAAGAAAAAGAAAGGAATCTACAGACGTTTTAAAAATGTTCCTGCATCATCTGTAAATTTCCACAAAGCCCCTCTTTAAACTGTGGAATTGCCCTCAGGGCAGTCACAGCTTTAGAAAATTGAAACCCCCCACCTCCTCCACCTGTTCACAATTTTTTTGAAAAATTGAAACCCTGTTTAAAATCCTAACAATGGTCCTGCTATCTGCAATTTTTCTTCGGAATCCACCATCTCCCTACATCCCCACTTTTCACCATCAAAACCTCCTCTAAAACCGAACTCTTTTAATCTGTCACCTCCTACATGTGGTTGATTTTCCCGCCTGTCAGTCTCAGTTTCTCATGATGTACCTCTGGGTCCATCTTGCTACATCCACAATAGATTTAGATTGTAGATCCTCTGAGGAAGAGCAGTCAGCAGGAGCACTGCTTTTGTAAGATCACTAGCCTATAGCACCAATCTTATTTCCCAACTTTTTAAGTAAGTGAATGGAAATTCAAGGGTAGAGACCTGTGATTTTCTGAGCAATCTTCTCTGCTGCTCTTTGGTCAGTAAAGAATCAACTCTTATCTTTAAAAGTACTTTCAAATACACATTTTGTCAATTGCAATTGGTTTTTTTTTTGTATAAAAAGTCAGTGCCGTGTGCCAATAATTTTAATATACTCTCTGATTGAAGATGGCAAGTAAGTGGAAAAGTTTGGTTCTCAGAAGACAGATTTCAGTAGGAATGTGTCACTTCATATTACCACTAACAGAGCAAAGCACTCTGTGGTCGCAAGGAATGTATAAATGCCTTGTACTTATAGAGTAAGCAGTTTCAAAAAGTCGATTTTAACGAGAGGTCATTTGCAGATGAATAAAAGATCAAAGATGATTTTGTTCTTTGTGTAATGAGGAAGCATTAATGCAACTCAGCATGACCACGTTAGTGAAAATATCTGTGTCAACTGACTATACAGACGGTTTGAAAACAAAAGACCATTTCTCCTTTATTTAAAAATTAAGTAATTCTGGGTACAATCATTTAAGAATGGTCTGGATTACTGCAAACACAGTTGCATATAACAAAATGATAATTACTCATTTAACTTCTGAAGCGTTCAAATAGATTATTCAAATTGATACAATTTTAAAATTCCTTTAATTCTTTTTGCATATCAAAGCATAATAACTGCAATGCTAACTGAATATGGAATTGATGTTTATTTTAATGACAGTAAAGAAACGTAAACAGAGATAATTTCAGTGTCCAGTCAATTTGTGAATGTTCATTAATTCCCCTCCATGACAATACTGGATTTAGTGAAAAGCCACTGCATAAAAGAAAGGCTTGAAAGATTTACATTTATATATAATGCCTTTTATTACCACCTGACAACTTGAGGCACTTCATCGCCAACAAAGTACTGTTTGAAGTATTGTCACTGCTGTAAATGTAAGAAACAGAATGGCCAATTTGTACACATCAAGCTCTCACAAGCAACAAAGTGGTAATGAACAAATCATCACTTCAGAGATATTGATTGAGGGATAAATAATGGTCAGGGCACTGTTAATAACTGACCGACACTTTCTCGAAACAGTGCCATGGGACCTTTTACATCCCTCAGAGCAACCTCTCATCCAAAGACTGCACTCCCTCAGTACCAGAGTGCAACTCTGATATTTATTTTCAAGCTCAGCAGTGGGATTGATCCAACAGAGATTCAAAGGCAAGAGTGTTACCAACTGAGCCATAGCTGAGACTATGATGAAGTATTTTGTTTTGTGTCTATTCCACATTATTACCCATTAATTCCTTCTGGAACAGCACGTACTTAGACATCAAACTAAGAGAAGGTTAGGCAACTTCTGCTATCCATGGTTACAGATGAAGGATGGTCACTTGAACAAAGTACCAAGGAACTGAAATTGCATGCCAGCATATTGGCCCCTTGAACGTGTTCTGATATTCAGCAAATTCTTTGATTCTTTTGAATCCTAAAGGTCTGTGAATCTCAGCTTTAGAAACGCTTGATGACTGAGCATCCAAAGGCCCTGGGATATAGGATACCAAAGATTCACAATTCTCTAAGAGGAGAAGCTTCTTTTCACCTTAGAACTTAATGGCTAACCCCTTAACATGAGACTGTGGTCACTAGTTCTAGACTTCTTCATCCTGGGATAAATAACCTCTCAGTATCTACACTATTAAGTCCTCTCAGGATCCTACATGTTTCACTGAGATCATTTCTCATTCTTCTAAATTGTCAAAATTCTAAATTACTCGCCATTTTAAAAAACAAATTTATCCTGTTTATCTATTATTCCTTAATTGCATTCTGCTAGCATTGAGCATCTCTACAGTTAGCTCAGTTGGCTAGATGGCAGGTCTATGAGGCAGAGTGATGCCAACAGTGTGGGTTTAATTCCTGCAATGGCTGAGGTTACCATGAAGACTCTTCTCCTCAACCTCTCCCTTTGACTGAGGTGTGGTGTACCTTAGGGTTAAACCACCACTGGTTGTCTCTCTCTCTCTAATGAGAGAGCAGTCCTGTGGGTCTACGGTTACTTGTCTTTCAAAGCCAAATCTCTGATTGTTGATGAGACTGCAGAATGAAGCCTTATCTCCTTCAGTAATGAAGAGATTGGGGCATTTTCTGCCATTGGACATGGCTGCCAAGCAATGAAGAAATGTCAGAAATTGAGGGAGACATCACATGTCCGCGCTGGTCCTACTTGCTGACCACCACAAGCCTGCGCTGAGTTTACTCACTGACTGCCATAAGCTCCCACTGGGCCTACTCACTGACCACCAGATGTCCGCACTGGGCATACTCGCTGACCGTCACGTGTCCATGCTGGGCATACTCACTGACCACCACAAGCCTGCACTGGGCCCACTCACTGACCACCATGTGTCCACACTAAGCCTGCTCGCTAACCATCATAAGTCTGCGCTGAGCCTATTCGCTGACCACAATGTGTCTGCGCTGGGCCTGATAACTGACCATCACGTGTCTGCACTGGGCCTACTCGCTGACCATCACGTGTCCGTGCTGGGCCTACTCACTGACCATTATGTGTCTGCGCTGAGACTACTCACTGACCATCATGTGTCCACGCTGGGACTACTCGCTGACCATCACGTGTTCATGGTGGGCCTACCCACTGACCACCATGTGTCCGCGGTGAGCCTACTCACTGACCATAATTTGTCCGCGCTGTGCCTGATAACTGACCATCACATATCTGCACTGGGACTACTTGCTGACCATCTCGTGTCTGCGCTGGGCCTACTCACTGACCATCACGTGTCCATGCTTGGCCGACTCGCTGACCATCACGTGTCCTCAGTGGACTTACTCACTGACCATCATGTGTCCGTGCTTGGCCTACTCGCTTACCATCACGTGTCTGTGCTTGGCCTACTCACTGACCATCACGTGTCCGCGCTAGGACTACTCACTGACCATCACGTGTCCTCGGTGGGCCTACTCGCTGACCATCATGTGTCCGTGGTGGGTCTACACGCTGACTATCACATATCCGTGGTGGGCCTACTCACTGACCATCATGTGTCCGCGCTGAGACTACTCGCTGACCATTACGTGTCCGTGCTTGGCCTACTCACTGACCACCACATGTCCGTGCTGGGCCTACTCGCTGACCATAATGTGTTTGCGCTGTGCCTGATAACTGACCATCATGTGTCCGCGCTTGGCCTACTCACTGACCATCACGTGTCTGCACTGGGACTACTCGCTGACCATCACGTGTCCGTGTTGGGCCTACTCACTGACCATTATGTGTCTGCACTGAGACTACTCACTGACCATCATGTGTCCATGCTGGGACTACTCGCTGACCATCACTTGTTCACGGTGGGACTACCCACTGACCACCATGTGTCCGCGGTGAGCCTACTCGCTGACCATAATATGTCCGCGCTGTGCCTGATATCTGACCATCACGTATCTGCACTGGGGCTACTCGCTAACCATCTCGTGTCTGCGCTGGGCCTACTCACTGACCATCACATGTTCATGCTGGGACTATTCACTGTCCATCACGTGTCCACGGTGGGCCTACTCGGTGACCATCACGTGTCCGTGCTGGGCCTACTCACTGACTATCACGTGTCCACACTGGGACTATTCGCTGACCATCACGTGTCCACGGTGGGCCTACTCACTGACCATCACGTGTCCTCAGTGGGCTTACTCACTGACCATCACGTGTCCTCGGTGGGCTTACTCACTGACCACCATGTGTCCGTGCTTGGCCTACTCACTGACCATCACGTGTCCGCTCTGGGACTACTCACTGACCATTATGTGTCCGCTCTGGGACTACTCACTGACCATCACGTGTCCTCGGTGGGTCTACTCGCTGACCATCACATGTCCGCACTGGGTCTACTCACTGACCATCATGTGTCTGCGCTGGGCCTACTCACTGACCATCATGTGTCTGCGCTGGGACTACTCACTGACCATCACAAGCCTGCACTGAGCCTACCTGTTGACCGCCACAAACCCACGCTGGGCGTATTCGCTCGCCGCCATATGTCCATTCTGGGCCTAATTGCTGACCACTACAAGCCTGTGCTGGGCCTACTCGCTGCCCACCGATGCTGTCGCTGTGACTGAGCTCTTTAACAAGTGTTAAGTAAAATAAAAGAGAAAAAACTGGGAAAAGAGAGAAAAAGAAGTGAAAAAGAAAACTTTAGTGCATGAAAGTTAGGTCCGAAGTTTGATGTGGTTTGGGCCCAAAGCTGACATGCAGCAACACATGGAATGACTATTTTGGTGCAAATTACGTTTCTCCCCATAATGTGCATTTCAGAATTATAGACCTGTGCCAACATTTATTTCATTTTATGTGGTAATTGTTTAGGCTGTAAGTGCAATTTTGTCATGCAACAATGAAACATTAATTTCTTTCCTAGATGTTTTTGTGGAACTCTGATTAGATAAGTGTCTTTGGATCTGTAAACTTGTACAGTAGCTATTTATTTCTGAGAATGACTTAATCTGGTGTTGTGAAATTCCTCATAAAGTATGTAAGTAAACAGGGACAGAAATTAACACTACATAGGTGGGCGGCACGGTGGCACAGTGGTTAGCACTGCTGCCTCACAGCGCCTGAGACCTGGGTTCAATTCCCGCCTCAGGCGACTGACTGTGTGGAGTTTGCACGTTCTCCCCGTGTCTGCGTGGGTTTCCTCCGGGTGCTCCGGTTTCCTCCCACAGTCCAAAAGATGTGCAGGGTCAGGTGAATTGGCCATGCTAAATTGCCCGTAGTGTTAGGTAGGGGTAAATGTAGGGGTATGGGTGGGTTTCGCTTCGGCGGGTCGGTGTGGACTTGTTGGGCCGAAGGGCCTGTTTCCACACTGTAATGTAATCTAATCTAATAGGTGGGAACAAACAGTTACTTGATAGTACAGAACATAAACATTATTTTTGAAGAGACATGCTTTTGAAGCTTTATATCTTGCAGTCATCAGGACAAACACAAGAAAAAACAATTTAAAATTTTGCCAATGATTTATAGTGCAGGGGCAATGATGCTGATTGATGAGCAAGTTGCCTCTGACACAGCAGCATGTACAAAGTAGTAGGCTCTAGTCCCTAGGTATTTAGAAAAGACACAAGGCTTGAACATATTCCTTTTGTTTGCAGAGAACAGCTTCCTGTGAATGTTTGTACTTATGTTTCAGAAAATGTAAATACATGCTCAGCTAATTAACCTAAATTGGTTGTTATTGTATCTATTAGCCTGTATACCCCTAGAGTTGGCTGATTGTATCAAATAATACATTCCTTCCGTCGTCCATAATGGGGAAAGTGCAGACCTGACTTAACCAGCCGCTGCTTCAAATTCCAAAGCAAAATGTCTCCTGTTAGATGTGACTCTGCAATTAGGTAACATCTACTGAAGAATCCTGAGTCCCCAAGAGCTATATGAACACTAATTGGGATTTCATTTGAGAACAAGCAAAGGGCCAGTTGTTAAAGCTATGTGGGGTTGAGATTGACATGATAGACTTGTAATGGTTTATTCTGTAATAAATGTAAAACTGAATAAAGGTTGCTCCTGTACCATCCTTCACCAATGACTTTTTGCAATTGGAAATTAAACAGAAAAACAGCTCAATCATGTTAAGCTTCTTCCACCTGTGTACAATGAACCCTGGGACGTTTATGACTGATTGTAGCATCCCACTATGCATTGGATTGTCCCCCAGAGCAGCATAGCTCCAGCTCAGTCCAAAGTCACATTTTAAAAGTTTCCTTAATGTTTTGAGACAAGAGCTGCTGCAAACCAGGGAACCCAATTCTAAGGATCAAAGCCTCGAGTTCCGTTGTCACTAGGATCCGTAAAAGGAACAGTCTGCTTTAGTAAAACTCAGGCCAGGCAGCAACAAATTATATTGTTATTGCTCAGAGAACGCTCTGTCATATAACTGCAGCTGCAGAGAGACATTATGCTAAACCATAAATTCGGATTGTACCTGGTTTGTCTGTGACCCTGTCAGATTTTATGCTCCAGTGAAATCATATCCAAAGAACAAATTTTAAAAAGTCGTTGAGTTTATAAGATGCCCAGGATTTGAAAATGGAATAGTTTAGGTTAGATGGGTTTCAGATTGGTTTCACAATTCGGTGCAACATCAAGGGCCGAAGGGTCTGTACTGCGCTGTAATGTTTTATGTTCTATGATTCTTGTTGAGAATGAGCAAAACAGGAGTAATGTTAATTCCTGTAATGTTTTCATAACTAGACTGTTTTTAAATAGAATTTATGGAATTATTTTACTTTCTTCTGTAGCAGTTTATTTCACAGTGAAATCCTAGGTGTTTAGAAAACATTACAGGTATGTGACAGTGCCAAGCCTTTCCTCTGAAGCCACAGATGCTGCTGTCAGGAACTGCGAGGTGTTGAAATCCCAAAGGGATGGAGACAATGAGTGGGAGAGTTGGACACTCAGCACAGGAGGTGTCTATCAGAAAACACCCAAAGGATTCTAAAGAGCCAAACAATCTGCTTTCAACAGCTGTGGTAAAGCAATTTGAGCGTAATAAGGTAAAACAGTGCACAATGAAAACAAGGCAAAATCACTTCTGCATCCTAAATACTCAAGTGCAATGCAGAACAATCATGGCAATTAAAGAAAGCAGATGGCAAATGATTCTCTGACCTAACCACAATTAATGAAATATTTGCATACGTCTGCATCTTGGAATCTCTGCAATTCTGTCCCTGTTTCCCCTCTTGGCAAGCCATGAGGCAGAGCAGATATGCTAGCTTTCAGCTTTTGGATGTTAACTTACAATCTCCAAGCTCCCTAATATCTGCAAATATGTTCTGTCAAAGAGGAATATGCCTACCGTCCGAAAAGCTTTTTTTTAGTGAAATCTCCTCACCATTTTTGAATTTCACCAGCATTCAAACTCTTACACTGTAACCTGGAGTTGCAAGTCAGAGTCCCATTAACAGAGAAGAATGGAAAAGAATAATGGCTTACTCAGTAATCACCACATATTAGCCAACATATTAGCTTGCAAGAATAGTGGAAGTGCTCAATCCATCAAAAGAGAATACAGTATAGTTTACACTTGCTCAGTGGAGAGCTCCAGTGACCTCCTTTATGCAACTGGGGATGGTAACTATCTCAAACTCAAGACTGAAAAGATCCAGCCACAAAACAATTCACTACCAGAGTCACTTTCATTGCCCACGTTGTAATTGTGTCTGGAACAGGTGACGGACTTCAATGCTGATAGCTCACACATTTTTTGTCACTGAGGGGGGACAAATTCTCCTCAAATTATTTACATGGGAATGACCTCCTGGTATAACAGCATCTCCTTTTCCTCCTCGTCCCTGTTATAGCAGCTTGTTCTGTGCTTTCTGTTCACTCTCCAAGCCATGCTTTCTTCCAGCTGGAGTGCCCAGGAATGAACTCATGTCTGGCTTGTGCAGAATTCAGCAAACTTCCTTCATCCCTCTAAATGACATTTTGAAACAACCCTGTTAAATTGTAGAATCATAGCAACATCTAGAGGAAATTGACCAGCAAATAACCTACAAGTAGCTGATGGTTTTTGAAAGCAACATTGGTGGAGGGCCCTTCCTGAGACTGAGCATGTGTTCAGCTGAGTGAGGTTAAGAGAGAGCATTCGCTGAAGTGTTAAGCTCCACAATGACAGGGCTGATGGCGTGTTGATTGAATTCCTAATCTGATTCCTGAAGAAGGGCCTGTGCCCGAAACGTCGAATCTCCTGTTCCCTGGATGCTGCCTGACCTGCTGTGCTGTTCCAGCAATAAAGTTTCAACACTGAATTCCTAATCTGCCTACTCTGCATTGTTCTGGAAGTTGCTCATTGCTCACATGCCTCTGCCAACATCAAAACGCCCAATTTCTCACCTCAGGGAATGTGATGAGATCTCAGGATGTAGACTGGGTTCTAACAAAGTAAAGAACGTGTCCTTCATTCTGGACACCTCAGCCAACGGTTGTCAATCCAGCTCAGACCAGGATCCAACCACGCACACATAAGACCAGAATCCTCAAACAAGCAGAAACTTTCCCCGTAGCTGGGATAGATTAACACAATTGGGCTAATATTCTGTTGAGAGCAATATGATAAAGATTAATATAGTCCATCATCCTTTCTAATTCTATATGCAACCCCTTCATATCCTGGCACACAAACAGTAGGGTATTAACAAATGTATCTCAAAATTCCTACGGGAGAGTAACAGGATAGGAATATGACATGGATATTCAATTCAACCTCAGAATGAGGGCAGGCTCCCTGAAGTTCAAGCATGCTCCAATAGAAAAGAAAAATCAAACTGTACAACAGGCAGCTGGTTCCCTATAAATCCACTTAGTGCTGCTGACAACGGCCAATTTCACCTCCATTAAGTTCAAAATAAATCTCTGTTAAGCATGCTATGGACAAAATGTAACATGACCGTCATTTTTCCATAGCTCCTACAGTGCAATGTAAATGTCTAAAAAGGGCAAGTAAATAATCTCCACAGTGATGATTGTGCTTTGATATATCATGTGTCGCAGTACTAAATCGATCTCTGTGAGGCAAAGAGTGATCTGAAAGACTCAGTGTCAGAGGAAGCCTGGCTTTTAGCTAAAGAAACAGAAGTTGCTGGAAAAGCTCAGCAGGTCTGGCAGCATCTGTGCAGAGAAATCAGAGTTAATGTTTTGGGTCTGATGACCCTTCCCCAGAAATGATGATAGCTAGAAAAATGTTGGTTTATGTGCAGGAGATAGGAGGGGTGTAAGGAGTAAATGATAGGGAGGGATAGAGCCCCAAGAGATAGAACAACGGTTGGACAGAAAAGGAGTGGGGAATGATCTGGTTAGGGGGGTGAAGAGTTGTTAACGGAGACTATTAGTGGCTAACAATAGGCAGTGTGTAATGGCAGACATGAATGAATGACCATAGAAGAAAATCCCTACGTTATGGAAACAGGCCATTTGGCCCAACAAGTCCATACCAACCCCCTGAAGAGTAACCCACCCAGACACATTCCCCTACATTTACCCCTGATTAATGTACCTAACCTACATATCCCTTAACACAATGGCAATTTAGCATGGCCAATTCACCTATCCTGCACATCTTTGGATTGTGGGAGAAAACCTACACAGGCACAGGGAGAACGTGCAAACTCCACACCGACAGTCACCTGAGCTGGGAATTGAACCCAGGTCCCTAGCACAGTGAGGCAGCTTTGCTACCCAATGAGCCACCATCACTAAGTGCTAGCAAGACCTGCAATGTGTGGTAGGGGGCTAGAACATGGGGGAGTTTAGGCCCTAAAGTTATTGAACTCGATAGGGCTGCAGGGTCTCCAAGCGGATAATGAGGTGTTGTTCTTCCAGCTTGTGCCAAACTTCGCTGGAACATTGCAGCAAACCTGAGACAGAGATGTTGGCCAGGGAGCAGGGTGATGTGTTAAAGTTAAAGATAAAAAGAAACTGCAGATGCTGGAATCCAAAGTAGACAAGCAGGAGGCTGGAAGAACACAGCAAGCCAGGCAGCATCAAGAGGTGGAGAAGTCAACGTTTTTGGTATAACCCTTCTTTAGGAATGGAAGTGGGGGTAGGGGAAGCTGGAGATAAAGGTGGAGGGGGGGTGGCGGTGAAGGGTTATGGATGGGGAGAGGGATGGGGCGGTGAGGTACTGACAGGTGAACACGGGTGGTTGGTATGACCTGGTTGGTCGATGGGAGGAGAGATCGGTCAGATGGATGGATGGGAGGAGGAGGGACTGGAAAGAGATTCGGGGATGGGTGGCTGGCTGGCAACTGGAAACCCAGGGTCTTTTTAGGGGGCAGAATGTAAATGCTCTGCAAAGCTTTTAGCTATCTCACTTTTGAACATACTATAGAATTTCTTCTGCGAGTTCTGATAGGACGAGCTGTTAAAATATTTAGGAATCCCATGATAATTCAAATTTAGTTAATAAATGAGAACAGAAAGAACATTTGGCAAAATCGCAATTTAAAAGCAAAAGAAGTGTATACAATGTGCTGTGATTTTCACATGTTAGTCCCTAGTAAGTGTTCGTTAACTCTACTCCAGTACAGCCTATCTAGATGCAGGGCTATATTTTTGTTTATTGCAGGATGTCTTTTAAGTATTTATTGCAAGTACTGAGGAAGTAATCCACTTCCTTTCTGCCTTGTGGCCAATAATATTCTCAAATCTAATGAACAAGGACTGACTTTAGCTGTGGCTGACCTCGCCGTGTAGTTGAAACTCAACATTGTAAATTTTTTCAAGATGTAGAACTCATCCAGACCCCAGGCTTTGATAAGAAGCAACTTTACTTTATTAAGGTGATTTAAGACCAGCATTTTCTCTTCTACCTAATGAGTTGCACGTGGACAGTAATTCTCAAATGTCTGAAACCATTCTTTTTTAGACTGAAGCCCCTCCTTTTCTCATCAGAGCCGATCACAGTCAAACCATATTATTCTTGCACTTTTTAAATGCTGTTTCAGTTTTTCTTCAACCAATGATAGATGGCTATGTGGAAAAGGAACCAGTTTTTCATTCTGCTGCAGATGCTGCAATGCTAATTTCACTCATAAATCAGAACCTTCTCCTGTCTCAGACGTACTGAGCGAAATTCAAAGCAGAAAGTGCTGGAGAAACCCAGCAAGTCTGGCATCTGTAGACAGAGAAAAAAACAGCGTTAATGTTTTCAGTTGAATATGAGTCGAAACGTTCACTCATTCTTTCACCACCGATGCTGGTAGATCAGCTGAGTTTCTCCAGCGTTTCCTGTTGTTATTTCAGATTGCCAGCACCTGCAGTCCTGTTCTTCAGTTTCAATGTTACTGAGCTATGCAGACTAGGAAAGTCCCAGCTTCTAATTACTGCTGAGTTTACATAGCATCATATAGAATATAAGGCACAGAACAGGCCATTTGGCCCAACTGGTCCACCCTAGCTTCTTGTTTTTCTTAATCTAAACTGACCCCAATGCTTTCCCTGAAATGTTTGTCTAATTTTCTCTTCATTTCATTTTTACTATTCACTTCAGCCATACCCAGGGGTGACGAACACCACATTCCCACCACTCTTTGCGTAAAGACTTATTTCTCCTGATGTCCCAATTCCTTGTTATCTCACGATGATGGCCTCTAGTTTTTCCCTCTACATGAGAGCAAGTATTTTCTTTCTGTAGATCTTTTATAGAAACATCTTGACATTTTACAGAATCTTCTGGGTTTAGAGTGATCCAGAACTTTGTAAAATTCCCACCTTCAGCTGAATTGAGTTCTAGACAGGAAGAACCAAACTCCCATCTTCCTGCCCAACGACCAACTGATGCCATTAAGTGATTAATTAGTGGCCACTGAAGGGTTTCGTCTCTCCTGGATGCTATTATTTCAGCTTCAGGTGAGGCAAGAAAGATTCAGTCTACCTAAATATACCAGTCTACCAAAGTGGGGAATACTGTTCAGGAGAGTGGTTCCTCAATCTGCATTAATCTGTCATCATCATCATCATCATCATCATTGGTGGTCCCTCACACATGAGGGTGACTCTCTTCTTCTCTCAGAGTGAGTCCGTCGGTGGTTGTACTGTCCAATATACTTGGATCAGGTTGTGGTCATGGGAAGGGGTGGGTAGGGCATTGGTGTAGCAGCGCGCTCGATGTGCTGTTTTTGCCTGGCTTCCGTTTTTTTCCCAACAGCAAGTCTCGAGGAGCTTGATGCCTTCACAATGCTCCTCATCCACTTTGGACGCACTTGTGTCAGTGATTCCCAGGTGTCTATGGGAATGCTGCACTTCAGCAGTGAGGCCTCGAGGGTATTCCTGAAGCATTTCTTGTGTCCACCTGGGGCTCGCCTGCCGATTCGGAGCTGGGAATAGAACACCTACTTGGGGACTCTTGTGTCAGTCATGCAGATGTTCTCAGCCCATCGTAGCCGAACAAGGGGGTGGAGTGGGGTTCAGTGTCTTGATGCTGGGAATATTGGCCTTTTCGAGGAAGGTGGTGTTGGTGTGTCTCTTCCCAGCAGATTCACAGTGTTGGGGGGACTGCTCCAGCACCTTGAGGTGTCTGCTGTGGACAGATCTTATCTCACAGCTGCAAAGGAGGGTGGGAACCACCATAGCTCTCTGTACCATCAAGCTTGGTGTCGGATCTGATGTTGTTGTTCTCAAACACCCTTTCTGTCAGGCGGCCGAAGACTAAACTAGCACACTGCAGGCAGTGCAGGATCTCTTTATTAATACTGCTTTGGCCGACCGAATACTTCCAAGGTATTGGAAGTGCTCAACGTTCTCTAAGGCCTCCCTGTGGAGCTCAGTCATCAAGGGTTTGATCCATAATTCCAGACCAGGTTGATGGAGGACCTTTGCACTAATATGTACACAATGGAGAGGTGCTGGCCTGGTTGTATTATCATAAGATTATTCATCCAGAGATCCTGGGGACCTAGGTTGAATTCAATATAGATCTGGAAATAGCATCTAATTGTGACTGTGAGCCATTGTGAATTGTAAGGGAAAACACAAAAATGCCCGTTAGGAGAGGAAACTGCTGTCATTATCTGGTCAGACCTACTTGTAACTCCAGAAGTGCAACAATGCAGTTGACTTTTACTTGCCCTTTGGTGAGTTAGGGATGGATAATAAATGCTGGCCAGACCAGTGACGCCCACATCCTGTGAATGAATAAAAACACAATCGAGGGACTAGACATTGAGTACGGAGGTATATGACCCTCACTTCTCTGCTCCATCTCCTGGTGACTCCTAGCCCATGAGATGCTCCCAAATGGTACCATTGACCTTTTCTGAGGTCAATCTATCGCCTGGTAGTTTGAAGATGAGGGGGAAGAGGTTGTAGTACCAGGAGAACACTTGTCACCCTCTGTGATGGAGTTGCTGAGTGCTGGAGCTGCCACATCTTGGCAGACAGGACTTCCTCCTCTCAGTCTAGGTACTGTAAACCTACCAATACAGTACCTGATGGCTGAAAGATTGAGCGAGCTTTAACTTTCTAAAGACACGCAGTTTTGATTCTGTGATCTCTTGCCCTTTTGGATTTAATCCAAAAACATGATAATGTTACCCATGATTCAAAGATGCTATTAGATATTTTGCGAGAAAACTGAGCAAGTAAGGGTAGCATCCTGCTGCCAGGGTTAGGGAAAGAGCACTCCTTGGGTTGTAGCTGAGATTTCACTGTGGAGCAGAAAAGCTGGAATGCAGGGATTTTGAAAAGTAAGGGGTAGGGGGAGAAGGGTGCAATGTAGGAGGGATGTGGTGTCATTCACAGTCAGAAGTACCTGGCTTCAGTGGGGAGCACCAGGCATGGTCAGCTCCATTGCCAGAGGCTGGTTGGGAAGGTTACACAGGGGTAGGAATAAGTAGGTGGTTTGGATGAAGACTTATGGAAGTGTAAATACCCAAGTGCCCTCAATATGTCTGTACACAATGGAGAGGTGCTGGCCTGGTTGTATTATCATAAGATTATTCATCCAGAGATCCTGGGGACCTAGGTTGAATTCAATATATATCTGGAAATAGCATCTAATTGTGACTGTGAGCCATTGTGAATTGTAAGGGAAAACACAAAAATGCCCGTTAAGGGAGGAAACTGCTGTCATTATCTGGTCAGACCTCTCAATCCTACAATGCCATGGTGTACTCCCTGGGTCTGCATCTGGAGTGGAGGGAGCCTGACCTTTTCCAACGATATTCTAGCTGATATTCTGCAAGATAAAGACAGTTGCACATGCCGTTTGATATCTTCACTTCTCCAGAAGAGTATTGTCACAGGCAACAGAGAGAGTCAATGGCCTTCCTGGAGAGGAAACCACTGTGAATATTCTCTCGCTCAGTCGAAGATGCCATTACAGACTATGATCAGAAATTAGTGTCACTGCTGAAAGAGTGCTCACATGAAGCTGAACAAAAAATAAGAGATACTTGAAGATGCCTGAAGTCAAATGCAGCCACTTGATATGAAGGCATTGAAGTGAGGTTACAAGAATGGTTCCAGGGATGAGAAAATTCAGTTGTGAGGACACATTGGAGAATTTGAGACTATTTTCTATGGAGCGGAATAGGCTGAGGGCAGATTATGTAGTCGTTTTCAAAATCATGAGGGGCCTGAGTGGATAGGCTGAAACTGTTCAAGCTTGTACAAGACTCAAGAAAGAGAGGGCACGTTTTAAAATGTTTTTCAATTTAGCTCCTTTACTTTAGCCTTGTTAATTATGTTTTAGTTGAAGTGTGATCACTACATCTTAAGAATAAAATGAAAAATATTTGTAGCAACCGCCTGAGAAAGGAGCAATTACCTCTCTTCGCCTGAACATATCAAGGTCACATCGGGCTGAATCTTACATTTTTATTCTGACTGTCAGATTTGTTGTGTTTTTGGAGGGATTCTCACTACGAGGCATAACGAGATTACTCACTATGTCTTCCCACATGATTCTTGTTTCCCCAATGAACCTTTACCTTGTTTCCCCAATGACCCTTCACCTTACCATGCTGCTCCTCAAACCCCTGTTTTGTTGAGCCCCTTTGAGTTATAATTAATACATGCAACTCAAAGAATTAGGAGCAGGAGTAGGGCCCTTGAGCTTTCTCTGCCATTCAATTAACTCTGGTCAGATCATTCCACATTCCACTCACCCTTGATAACATTTCACCCTTACTTTATCAAGAATCTATCCACCTCTGCCTTACAAAAATTTAAAGACACTGCTTCTACTGTCTTTTGAGAAAAAGAGTTCCAAAGATTCATGACTCTCTGTGAGAAAAATGTTCTCATTGCTGTTTTAAATGGGTGACCTCTTACTTTTCAACAGTGATCCCAGATTTAAGTGTGCACCAGGCTCTTAAGTTTAACAGGCACTTGACTTACCCATAAACATGGAACATCATTGAATTAAATAGTTCCTGCTCCTTGTTCACTCCGTCCCAAATACGGCAACCATATTGATCAAAGAGACATGATAGCTCTTTAAGGGCTTCCATTGACATTTGACTTAATAAAAGTATGAATGGCTCACACAGGGGCAGGAGTAATACAGAATCTTCATAAAAGCTCCACATGCATTTAAAAGAAGCTACTACAGTCGAATGAGAGCAAGGAATAATCAATGATAGATAGAAATTAATTTGGAACAATGAATGCAGCAATATAAAATGGAGTCCACACAGTAGTTGGTGAATTTTTTTTAAATTCACTCATGGGATGTGGGTGTTGCTGGCTGATCAGCATTTCTTACCCATTCCAAGTTGTCCTTGAGAAGACAGTGGTGAGCCATCTGCTGCATGCAGACCCAGAATGCCTTTAGAAAGGGAATTTCAGGATTTTGACCCATGGACACTGAAGGAATGGTGCTATATTTCCAAGTAAGGTGGTGAGTGGTTTCGAGGGGAACGCGCAGGTGTTGGTGTTCCCATGTAACTGCTGATCTGGTCCTTGTAAATAGAAGTGGTGGGTTTGGAAGATAACAGTCTTAGACTGAATGAGTCACTGTCATGAAAGGAAACAAACATCATCCGAAATATAAACGGATTGGAAAAGAGCATTCACCCAATCAAACATAGATTTCAGCTCTCACTTAGCCTGGCATCCAACAGTATCAAAGGAACCCACTCTATCAGATAGATGTAAGTGGCTATCTTTCAGCACTTACTGTAGAAAGCTACAGAACTAGGAAACCTCTAAAACTTAGTAGCCAATACAGAGTAGCTTATAATACTAGGCAAAGCACTAGTTCTTAAATAAGAAATATTTAAATCCTAGTCAGTCAGGTTGGATTGATTTACAGTAGAAAATCTACTTATTGCTCATAACTTGGTAACTTCATTCATTAGGGTATATTTGGAGGTATAAAAAGCTGCTTTGTCATAGGTAGTGCTGTTATGAAGATATTGGTGTGTAGTTAGACTGCAGATTAAGTGTGTCAGTGTATGACTCTCTTGGTGCAGTGGTAATGTTAATGCAGATTAATGTAGTCAATAAAAACTGGCCAGCCCGCGATATCCACATTCCATGAGTGAATAAAAGTGTATGACTCTCATGGTGCAGTGGTAATTTTTGGGCCAGAGTTCAAGTCCGACCTACTCCAGAGATGTGTAATAATATCTTTCAACAGGTTAATCAAGAAAAAAAAATTGTCAATGTTGCTATAGCTTTTATTTAACTGGGCAGCACAGTCATTCAAGAGGAAGAATATGTGCCAGCCAAGATATTCAAATGAGTATATCTTCTTTTGTTCAGCTGAGTGTGATATACTGTCAGCATGTACCATACTCAATTCATTATACAGAAATTTGATTGAGGGGAGGGAGAGGGATTGAGAGAAGGAGTATCCTTGGCGGAACTTAATCGCTTTCTTGAATCACAATCTAGACAATGTCTGAAGACATAAGATGTAAAAGGCTTTCTTTGAGGTTATTCATGCTTAGGATTCTCAAAACTTAGTCACTGAAAAATCTGTGCAGATGGAGATTTTATGTCTTTCTCACAGTTGGGACACAAACTACTCGAGGAAGTCGAAAGTGCTTACACTCTTGTTGATAGAATCTAGATTAAGTGATCCAGGTATGAGTAGGAGCGCTGCTGGAGACTGACCAGTGAAAACTGCACGGCTTAGCAAGAGGGGGCATTGGGAAGGATCCAGCTGCTTGTCCAACCATGAATATGCTTGTCCAGCTCGTTGAGCGTTAAGAATGTCATGGTAAACTAGTGAACTAATCTTTTTTATTCACTCGTGGGATGTGCAAATCGCTGGCTGATAGTGCCTGTCCCTGGTTGCCCTTGAGAAGGTGATGGTGAGCTTCCTTCTTGAACCACAGAAGTCCACATGCTGCAGGTTGACCCACAATGTCCTTAGGGAGGGAATTCCAGGATTTGGACCTAGCAACACTGAAGGAACCAAATCAGAATGGTAAGTGGGCTTGGAGGAGAATTTGCAGGTGGTAGTGTTCCCATGTATCTGCTGCCCTTGTCCTTCTAGATGGAAGTGGTCATGAGTTTGAAAGGTGCTGTCTGAGGATCTTTGTGGTAGATTTACGCAGAGCAACTTGTAGATAGCATGCACTGCTGCTGCTGAGCGTCGGTGGTGGAGGGTGTGGATGTTGTGGATATGGTGTCAATCAAGTGGGCTGTTTTGTCCTGGATGGTGTCAAGTTTCCTGAGTGTTGTTGGAGCTGCACTCATCCAGGCAAGTGGGGAGTATTCCATCACACTCCTGACTTGTGCCTTACAGAGGTGGACAGGCTGTGGGGAGTCAGACGGTGAGTTACTCACCATAGAATTCCTTGCCTCTGACCTGCTCTTGTAGTCAATATGTTTTTGTGGTGAGTCCAATTGGGTTTCTGATCAATGGTAACTTTAAGGGTGTTGTTAATGGGGAACTTAGAGATGGTAACACCATCGAATGTCAAGGGGCAGTGATTAGATTGTCTCCCATTGGAGACTTTTATCAAAACCAAATGTGATACTGAGTCACAGAAGGAGTCATTAGGTCAGGTGGTCTAGGAGGAAGGTTAAAGGCACATCTGAAAAGGAGGAGATAGAAAGGCTTAGGGAAGGAAATGAAGATCTTAGAGCAATGGCAACTGAAGGCATGGCCACCAGTGGTGGAACAGTTAAAACCATGGATGCACAAGACTAGAGTTGGAAGAATGCACAAATTTTGATACTTGAAGGGCTTGAAGAGATTCCAGAGATAAGGAAAGTCCAGATGCAGATGATTTGTAAACAGGGATGAGAATTTTAAAATTGAGACATTGCATAATTAGGAGTTAATATTGGTCAGTGAGCACAGGGGTGACAAGGAATGGGACTTGCAGAGAACTCATGCAGCAGAATTTGGAATACCCTCAAGTTTGGAGAATGAAGAATGGGAGAAGTCAATCAGGACTGTTTTGGGATAGTCAAATCTACAGGTAAGAAAGGCAGAAAGAGATATTCAGCAGTAGATGAGTAAGGTGATATTGCAAAAGTGGAAATAGATTGTTTTATTTGATCAGAAGCCCATAACACTTCTGGTAACTCAAAATATTTTTTGTATCATCCCATTAAAAAACTAATAGAAGGTTAGAATTTTTAAGGAGAAGTATAAAGTCCACACATTTAAGAATTAATTATGAATCAACACAAAATATTGGGTAGGTCTGAGTTAGGGTAATGTATGTCGTTTTGTCAACCGTGCTCTTGAGAAAGCATTAAGCCATTTTTAGAATATCCAATAACAATTTACCAGAATAATGTTAGGATTAAGACACTACAGTTGTGATGATGGACTTACTTCCACTGAATCAGAGACGACCAATGGAAATTTAGTAAAGCTTTTTACAAGTATGCTGAGTTCTGAAGCAGTCAGAAAGGAAAGACAGTTTCTTCTAAACAAAAACAGAAATTGCTGGAAAAACCCAGCAGGTCTAGCAGAATCTGTAGAGATAAAGCAGAATTAACGTTTCGAGTCCAGTGAACCTTCTTCAGAAGAGTTATGAGTTCCAGCATCCACAGTTTCTTGGATTTTCCGACAATTTCTCTGGTTCGATAGCTAGTGTTCAGGGATCATCAGTTTTAAATGATCACAAAATAGTTGAGAGAGAATAGGAGAAATATATAGAAGGCTGGTAGAGGTGGGAATTTGTCTCGATGATTAGTTAAAATAGGATAGACTCTATCGAGGGAAAGTTGGACAATTATTAGAGGGAGAATATGAACTAATGGGATTGGTTTTGGATTGCTCCAACAGAGAGCTGTAGAGACACATTGGACAAATGGCTTCTTTCAATGATGTGTGTTGCATGGTTCTATTGTTCATTGCAAATTAACAGTCAGAATAATGTATGACATTGCAGGGAATTGCTTTAAAAAGAAAAAAAATAAAATAGTTTTCATGTTCTCAAAGTGCCCTTTGCAGCCAATGAAATACCTTTGAAGAGTAGATGCTGCTGTGTCGACAAATGTGCATCAAAACATCCGACAAGCAAACGAAAGAAAATGACCAGCAAATTTCTGTGTTATTCGTTGTGATAAATATTGGTCAAGAAGATATTCAAAGCCCTCCCTTTGCACTTCTTCCATAGTATGGACACATTTTATACAGTCACCTATAGTGGCAGACAGGAGTGCAGAGTTTGGAAAGTGGTGGTTAAGATAGGGGAATGTATGTTGTACAGAGTGTTCAAATTTACATCCTACTGATATCAGTCAAAAGTGAAATGAGGTTGTGTGGAAAACAGGATCTGATCTAGCATGAGGTAAGATTAAAATTATCCCCACTAGATAGTTTCGCAGCTTATGTTAAAAGACAACACTACATATTCTTAGAACTGCTTTGAAATATCCACAGAACTTACAAGATTGTAACTCACAACCTTCTTATTCAGAGGACAGGACTCTGCCGCTGAGTCAAGCTGACATTTAAGTGCATCCTTGGAAGAACCTTCCAGCAAGACAAGCTTGTTTGATGCAGCAGTTCTAATAGACTCACTTTAAGAATCAAAAGCCAACCTTCCTTTGCTATATTTATTGCTAAAATAAGGTTAAATTAGCAAATGGATAAAGAATTTAAAATGCCATTCCAAACTAGAAGCAAGAGTTAGTTTTGGATAAAACTGAAGTAATCCAATGTCTATGGGCCAAATCTTATGATTGTTTTGGCAAAGTGTCAATTGCCACACTTTGTGGCTCATCACTCAGCAAAGTATAAAAGATGAGATTTTGACATAGTCCATGTCATTCAGAGCCCTGTAAAATCCCATTGTGTGTCTTTTGTTGGGTTTATTAAATGCTCTTCTGTGACAAAAGTTTTCAAGAGTAAAGAGATGGCACTATAACAGAAGTTTTAATTGATGCAGGAATGTCTACGATTCTGAAAGCCTGGGTAATTTAAAAAAGTTTAACTTAAAGTCATACAGTCATAGAGATTTACAGCTTGGAAACAGACCCTTCAGTCCAACTCGTCCAAGCTGACCAGATATCCCAACCTAATCTAGTCCCACCTGCCAGTACCCGACCCATATCCCTCCAAACCCTTCCTATTAATATACCCATCCAGATGTCTTTTAAGTGTTGCAATTGTACCAGCCTCCATCACTTCCTCTGGCAACTCAGTCCATACACACACCACCCACTGTGTGAAAAAGTTGCCCCAAGGTCTCTTTTCTATCTTTCTGCTCTCACCCTAAACCTATGCCCTCTAGTTCTGGACTCCCCCACTCCAGAGAAAAAGACTTTGTCTATTTATCATATCCATGCCCCTCATGATTTTATAAACCTCTAGAAGGTCACCCCTCAGCCTCCGATGTTCCAGAGAAAACAGCCCCAGCCTGTTCAGCCTCTCTCTATAGCTCAAATCCTCCAACCCTGGCAACATCCCGATAAATCTTTTCTGAACCCTTTCAAATTTCACAGCATCCTTTTGATAGGAAGGAGACCAGAATTGCATGCGATATTCCAATAGTGGCCTAACCCACGCCCTGTACAAACGCAACATGACCTCCCAACTCCTATACTCAATACTCTGACCAATAAAGGAAAGCATACCAAACGCCATCTTCACTATCCTATCTATCTGCAACTCCACTTTCAAGGGGCTACGAACCTGCACTCCAAGGTCTCTTTGTTCAGCAACAGCCATTAGGTGTATAAGTCCTGCTAAGATTTGCTTTCCCAAAATGCAGCACCACCCATTTATCTAAATTAAACTCCATCTGCCACTCCTCAGCCCATTGGCCCATCTGATCATGATCCCATTGTAATCTGAGGTAACCTTCTTCGCTATCCATTACACCTCCAATTTTGGTGTCATCTGCAAACTTACTAACTATACCTCTTATGTTCACATCCAAATCCTTTATATAAATGACAAAACGTAGAGGACCCAGCACCGATCCTTGTGGCACTCCACTGGTCACAGGCCTCCAGTCTGAAAAACAACCCTCTACCACCACCCTGAGGTGAGAGTGACTGCCCTTGTTGGGTCAAAAGGTCTGTTTCCACTCTGTTAGTGAATTTAATCTATTGTGCAAACAAAAACATATCAGTCTTAGTTCCTTCCCTTTAGAAGTGTACTTGGTCTTCTCTCACCACCTCCTGTGTTGTTTCATCCACTCAAATGACAATCAGTTTATGGATAAACTGATTAGTGAACACTACTGAGAGAGAAATCAATTCAATTCAATAAGAAAATACATGTATTTCTAGAGAGAGAAGGATCAGGAGTTTTGGTACAAAAGTGGAGCTGACTTATAGGTCTTGTCTTCATGGGATTTTTTGTACTTTTTAAAAAGGTAGTTGTCTCATAGATGTAATTGTAAATTCCGAGATGGAAATGGACTTTAGCATTGAGGCAAATTAGGCGACTGTGAATCAGTTGTCCTTTATCACATCTTGGTTGACAATTGTGGTGCTGGAAAAGCACAGCAGGCCAGGCAGCATCTGAGGAGCAGGAGAGTTGATGTTTCCAGCACACAGTGCATTAGCTTCTGCCATTTCTGCCACCTACAGACAGACCCACCACTAGAGATATATTTCCCTTCCAACCCTGATCTGCATTCCGCAGAGATCATTCCCTCTGTGAATCCCTCGTTAGATCCTCCCCCAACCGCCACCACCACCCTACCCCTGTATTTATCTCTCATCCCCCTTCCCCTTCCTCATTCCTGATGAAGGGCTTATGCTCGAAATGTCGACTCTCATGCTCCTCGGATGGTGCTTGACCTGCTGTGCTTTTCCAGCACCGCACTTTTCGACTGATCTCCAGCATCCACAGTCATCACTTTCTCCTTTTCACATCTTAACTGACTTTCATTCCCATTATTCAAGATGGCTTTTCTCAACTGCTATCTCATTTATTTTTGGGATTATGATCAAGTGAGGAGGAGGTTTGTCACTACAAATAGTTTCATCACTTCTTACACACATCAATTAAAACATAATTGGATCAAAATGAAGAAGCTAGTTACCACTTTTTTTTGAGTAAAAGAAAGAAGAATTTTATTACCTACTAACACCAAGAAAAAATGATAAAGTGCAATATTTAACACACACAATATAGAGTAATATAGAGTCGTAGAGTCAGAGTCATATAGCACGGAAACTAGTCCAGGCTGATCATAATCCCAATCTAAACCAGTCGCACCTGCTCCTGGCTCATATCCCTCTCAACCTTTCCTGTTCATGTTCTTGTTCCAATTGTCTTCTAAATGTTATAATTGTCCTCACACCCACCACTTCCTCAGGAAGGTTATTCCACATGTGAACCACCCTCTGTGTAAAGAAATTGCCCCTCGTGTCTCTCTCCTCTCACCTTAAAATGAGCTGAAGTAAAAACAAAAGCTATGGAGTTGTTCCAGATTTTTAATGAGATGACAGTTGTTTAATTGTTGACTCATATCCTGGTGGTGAAGTTTGTCAATATGCTTGAGTTCTTGATAAATGACCATTTCCCCATTAGTTTTTTCACTGGGTTTTCTCTTTGAGATGGTGATGAAAACCTACAGAGAGAGAGAGAGAGGGAGAGAGTTTCTGTTTTTAAAAAAATTTCCTTCTTTCTGCACTGCAGCTTAAAAGCAGCTGATAAATATAGCTCTGTCTGCGTTCCTGAGGCTGGCACCATTGTCTTTTCAAGCTAGCTAACTGGCAGATCATTCCTTCATCTGCCCCATGCGTCATTATCATACAAGTATGAATTTATGATGCTGACTTGGTTGTCTGGTCTCAATGTCTTTAATCAAAAATAACAGTTTCGCTGCAGACAGATCTGATCCAGCAGATTTTATTATTAGTCAAATCAGATCCCAGTTTGAAGTCTGGCTTGATGATCATATTTTATTTTGGTTTGGTTTTAATGAGTTCATATCTTACTGAAATGTAAACACTCAATGTTGCTTTGGTTTTAACAATCAAACTAAAGTTTATTAAACAAAAACAATGAAGATTAAATGTAAACCACTTACACATAATATGCCCTGAAAGGTTTTGAAACACACAGTAAAAATATAATGTCATTAATCCCAAAATTCTCCTTTACAATTCTCCAAAATACCATTTTATGGTGTTGAAAAGCACACTACTCACACCAGAGAACAAAATGTCTTTTTCTTACAGATCAATAAACTTAAGTATACTGTGACTTCAACTCCTAGTCAGGGAAATTTAGTAGCATTTTCCTGGAACTTTCATACACTAGAATTTAAAAGTTCTCAGTTTCAAATAACATCTTTAGGGTTTTATCCAAACACTTCTGTTGAGGGACAGTCACTACATTCCTTACTATAATGTAATTTAGTTTCAATTCCTTCTCCCTTTCTCAGTTGTACTGCTTTATACATCCATCTTCATCCAAAGACTTCACCAGACAGCCCTAAACTAAAAAACAAACTGTGGGTGCTTTCTTTTAGCAGAAAATCAACAATTCCAGAATTCCCTACCAGAAATCTTGATGCATATCTCATTAGTAAATCCTCTTAATGTAAATAAAAACATATTAATCCTGAAAGCTAACATTCTCATGCTGTTTTAAATAAATCACCATGGCTACAGAAATACCTAAAAACTAATCATTAAACTCACCAGAAACATAAAAAAACCCATACGTCAACAATTCAAAATTCAAAAATTTAAACTGCAAATGGCATTGTAAGAAATGTCACACAGTCTGTGCCACAAGACATTTTTGTTTATTCTTCATGGGTCCTATGTGGACAGATGATCACTGTTGTCATTTTAAGAGCATTTTTCTTCCTTTTCAATTAACATTTCAGACAATTAAATGTCTCAGGTATTGGTGATAGAAATTAACATTCGTTAGTTAATATTTAATACTGTTGCAACAGTGTGAACCCTCTGCTTCAGTATTTCTTGTCTGGCAGTGACGGAGAATTATAAACCAGTGCCTCTGTCTTTTAGGTCTGTTAATTGCAATTACCACCTCCCCCCCGACCTCTATCTCCATCTCCTGTCTCCTTTTCTACTACACTTTGGATAGATTCTTTCTGTTATGTTCCATTACATTACATCCAAAGCACAAGAAAAAGCTATCAGGCTCAAATGAGTTTGTCACATTTTTAATGCAATCTCATCTCTCTACATCAGCCACCCATCTCCTTACCTTCTGAGAGAGGTTAATTCAGACGTCCTAGGCTAAAATGCCTCTCTGATCCTTTAGCCACAATCAGGTGAGTCACAGCTGGTTTGGAGCCACTAGTTATTTTTCGGCAAAGTGATTTTTAGCTTCCATATATCATGATCACCTCCTTTTCCAAAATAAATTCCATTTATCACCTTCCAGAAGGATTGCACAAAGGCAGTCTTCATTACCTATGCACAGTGTGTGATCATTTCCCCACAGTGAGATTGTTCTTAGAATACCTGTATGCCAATGATGTCTGAGAGTTGAATTTTCTTGTTAAAATATTTGGGCATGAACAATTACCCTACCATTCCAAAGGTCAGCGATTTTCAAAAAATGGTTTTAAATATAGGGGCAGTTTTGAATAAATTGAAAGCAACAGACATAATAAGTTTTATCATGTTATCAATTCCCGTTTCTGGCAGCCAGAAGAATGGCAAAAGAAAATGATTGAATGGAAACAAATGCCTAACAATCAGAGGAAGAGGAATTTCTCTCCTTGCGGGAGCAGTGCCGAAATATAATATTTTGTGGGGTTCAAAGTGAGGGATGGTTTATTGGGATGATGAAACTTTGTTCTGAAATTGTTAAATCACTTTTCCAGCAGCTGTGAATATGTGTAAAACTTTTTAATAGGATTTCAGAGTCTCCATTTTTCAAAATTAAACAAGTCACAGAGTGGAGTTGTAGCATCATTCAGGTGCGGAAGGAGGCCATTTGGCTCACTGAGTCTAAGCTGGCTTTCCATAGAATAATCTAGTCAGTGCCACTGTAGTAGAGAAGGGTGCTTGGTAATATAGGATTACATGTTCCTTGGTTCCTGTTTAAAACGTCTCAGCAGAAGCCACACCTTTATGTAATTCTGTATTCTAATGGAAAACAAGGTGATCTGGCTCACTGTGCTAACCCTGTTGGGGGTGTGGAAGGTTGTGTGGGTAGCAGTATTTTCAATAGATCTAAAGACTCAGAAAAGAGTGAGTCCTGGATGCTGTCAACCAAGCAAAGGCCATTAGTTATCAACAATGTATACAGCCCATCATACATCAAGGTTTGATGACAATACAGTCACAGAAGCTTAAAAAAAAACCTACTTCTTTCAAATCATAGTTTGTATAAACCCATAGAGAAGCATTTCTACAATGTCAAATGCTTTTCCTGAAGGCCAAGAACTTTTTAAAATTGAAAACTTCATTTAGGGAAAAATATTCATGCAATGCCAGCATGGGCCTGAAATCTGAGTTCTCAAATAGCGGGGGGAAGGCTGATAATAATCAATTTAGATATGAGTTGGCCAGAGTGGACTGGGAGCAGATACTCTCTGGTAAACCTATCTCAGAGCAGTGCGATACTTTCAGGAACAAAATATGACGAGTACAAGGCCACCACATTCCAATGAAGAAAAAGGATGGGACCATAAATTCCTGCAAACTCTGGATATAGAACATAGAACACAGAACATAGAAACATAGAAACATAGGACACAGAACATAGAACATAGAAACATAGAACACAGAACATAGAACACAGAACATAGAACAAAGAACACAGAGCATAGAACATAGGATGTTACAGCGCAGTACAGGCCCTTCGGCCCTCGATGTTGTGCCGACCTGTGGAACCAATCTGAAGCCAATCTAACCTACATAGTTCCATTATTATCCATATGTATGTCCAATGCCCATTTAAATGCCCTTAACGTCGGCGAGTCTACTACTGTTACAAGCAGGCCATTCTATGCCTCTACTACTCTACGTCTCAATTAGGTCGCCTCTCAACTTTCTTCTCTCCAATGAAAACAGCCTCAGTTCTCTCAGCTTTTCCTCACACGACCTTCTTTCCGTACCACACAATATCCTAGTAAAGCTTCTCTGAACCTTTTCCAAAGTTTCCACATCATTCCTATAATGCGGTGACCAGAACCGTAAGTAATACCTAGGTGCAGCCTTACCAATGTCTTGTATAGCTGAAGCATGACCTCGTGGTTCCAAAACTCAATCCTTCTATCAATAAACGCCAAACACCATATGCCTTTTTAATAACCGTATCAACCTGGGTGGCAACTTTCAGGAACTTATGCACCAGGACACTGAGATCTCTCTGTTCATCTATACTGTCAAGAATTTTACCAATAGCCCAGTAATCTGCATTCCTGTTACTTCTTCTGAAGGGAATTACCTCACTCTTTTCCACTTCAAACTCCATTTGCTACTTCTCAGCCCAGCTCTGCATCTTATCTATTTCCCTCTGTAACCCACCACATCCTTCGGCACTATCCACAAATCTGCCTACCTTAGTGTCATCTACAAATCTACTAACCCATCCTTCTATGCCCACATCCAGATCATTTATAAAGATAACAAACAGCAGTGGCCCCAAAACAGATGCTTGCGGCACCTCACTGGCAACTGAGCTTCAGGGTGAACATTTCCCATCAACCACCACCCTCTGTCTTCTTTCAGCGAGCCAATTTCTGATCCAAACCACTAAATCACCTTCAATCCCAAAACTCTGTATTTTGTGCAATAGCCTACCTTGTGGAACCTTATCAAACGCCTTACTGAAGCCCATATACACCACATCAACTGTTTTACCTTCATCCACCTGATCTGTCACCTTCTCAAAGAACTCAATAAAGTTAGTGAGGCAAAACCCACCCTTCATAAAACCGTGTTGACTATCCCTAATCAAATTATTCCTTTCCAGATGATTATAAATCCTCTCTCTTATAACCTTTTCCAACACCTTACCCACAACCGAAGTAAAGCTCACTGGCCTATAATTTCCAGGGTTGTCCCGACTCCCCTTCTTAAATAAGGGAACAACATTTGTTATTCTCCAGTCTTCTGGCACTATTCCTGTTGACAATGATGACATAAAGATCAAAGCCAAAGGCCATGAAATCTCCTCTCTGGCTTCCCAGAGAATCCGAGGATAAATCCCATCCAGCCCAGAGATCTTATCTATTTTCAGATCTTCCAAAATTGCTAAAACCTACTCTTTGAAAACCGCAATCCCATCTAATCTAGTAGCTTGTATCTCTGTATGCTCACTAACATTGCCCTTTTCCAATGTGAAAGCTGACGAAAAGTATGTATTAAGTGCTTCCTCTATGTCCTCAGATTCCACACATAACTTCCCACCACAATCTTTGATTGGCTGTAATCTTACTCTGGTCATTCTTTTATTCCTGATATACCGATAGAAGGCCTTAGGGTTTTCCTTGATCCTATCCGCCAACAACTTCTCATGTCCCCACCTGGCTCTTCTTAGCCCTCTCTTTAGATCTTTTCTGGCTAACTTATAACTCTCAAAGCCCCCTTCACGCATCGTCCTCACATAAGCCTTCTTCTTCATCTTGACAAGAGTTTCAACTTCTTTAGTAAAGCATGGCTCCCTCTCTCAACAATTACCTCCCTGCCTGATAGGTATATACTTTACCAAGGACCCACAATAGCTATTCCTTGAATAAGCTCCACATTTCCAGTTTGTCCATTCCCTGCAGTTTTCTTCCCCAAACTATGCATCCTAAATCTTGCCTAATCGCATCATAATTGCATATCATGGGCTCCAGAACATTGGATTAAGAGAAACGGGAAGACTTATGGGAGGTACTAAGGGCTCAAAACAGCAGAATCTATAGGCATAAAATGTGCAAGAGGGAACTTAAAGAGGACAATAGGAGAGCCAAAAAGAGACATGAAAGGATGTTGGCAGGCAAGGAAAGAAAATCCGAAGTTGTTTTATGGGGACGTTAAGGCTAAAAATACAATGAAAGAGAGAGTAGGACCTGTTAAGGTCAGTGGTGGTACCCTTGCTGTTTGTAGTTTATATAGATGACTTGAATGTGGGAGGGTTGATCAGCAAGTTCGTGGGTGAGGTGATAAGTAGTAAGGGGGACTGCCTTAGATTACTGAAGGATGTAGACAGGCTGGTCAGATGGTCTAATCAGTGGCAAATGAAATTCAATCTGAATAAGAGTGAGGTGATACACATGAGCTGGACAAACAGGGCAAAGGAATAGATGATGATTGGCAAGACTCTGGGAAGCACTGAGGATCCGAAGGACCTTGGTGTGCATGTCCACCAGTCACCTTAATTATCAGAACAGTTGGATGAAGAGGTTAAGAAGACAAAAAGATAATTGGTTTTATTTACCAAGGCATAGAGTTTAAGAGTGGGAAGCTTCTGCTGGAACTATTTTAAACATTGGTTAGGCTTCAGCTAGAGTACTGTGTCTGGAATCCACATTATAGGGGGATGTGATAGATTTACCAGGAGAGGTTCAGTTATGAAGAGAGATTCGACAGGTGGGATTGTTTTCCTTAGAGCAGAGGAGATTAGGAAGAGACATCATTGAGATGTTTAAAATGATCAGGGGCATAGATAGAGGAATCAATGACTAGGAGGCATAGATTTAAGGTAAGGGGCAGGAGGTTTAGAGGGGATGTAAGAAAACCCTTTTCATTCAGAGGATGTGCTCTCTGAAGGGCTGTCACCTATACGATAGAGTTACACCACAGTACTGTTAGCGAGTGGTACAGAATGTGACAGCACAGGACCTCATTTTCACCCAGACAGTGGAAAGAATCTGGAACTCACTGTCTGTAAGGGTGGTGGAGGCAGAAACCTTCATAACATTTAAAAAGTATTTAGATGTATACTCCAAATGTCAAGGCATACAAGGCTATGGGTAAGGCCAGCAAATGGAAGTAAAATAATTAGGTGGTTGTTTTTGTATGGATACCATGGGGTGAAGGGCCTATTTCTGTAGATCTCCATGACTCTACGAGCTGCAGTGGCTTATAAAACAAGCTTAACTATATTTTATCCTTAGTATCCAGTATTGTCACAGAATCGATGATCTGAAGGATTGGAGACTGGCTTCATAGAATCACACCCTATTTCTGCCCAGGATGGATAAGAGTGAATAATTGCTCCATCAAGCAACTTGGTCCTGTAGTGTCTGGGATTTAATTAAGGCACATCATTCATATAGAACTATATTCAAGTTATTTGTTTGATTCCTTCAGTTTATCAAGACTTGTTTGAATCAGTCTCTATCAACTATTTGCATGGCGCACTCACTGACTCACTCCACTGGCCAGGCCCAGGCCTAACTGTACTTAACTGGCCTTGTAGGGATGTTTCAGGGGATAGTTAAAAGTCAATCAGATCATTGTGAGTCTGGAGTTACATATAGATGAGACTGGATGACTCAGAGAAACTATGTTGGAAATTAGCTGCAAAGTCCATTATGTAGAATCATAGAACTTTAAAAATTGGTTCATGTGATATGGACATTTGCTGTCTAGGCTACCATGTTATAGTCCATCTCTAATTGTTCTCAAGTTCGTGTGGGGAACCTCTTTCTTGAACTGTTGCAGTCTCAGTGATACAGGTACAACACAGTGCTGTTAGGAAGGGAACATTACAGAAGGTTACAGCACAGGAGCCCACTTGATCCACCGAGTCCCTGCTGCCTCTTTGGTTAGTCTGTATATGTTATGATAAATTTGGACCCTTGCTGAATGGTGATCCATCAAAATAAAAAAAAGGATGTTGTGAAATCGCTCCTTTCCCATGACTAAAATATTTGTGCTTATTCCAGATAAATTACTCAGTTTCTCCTTCCTCAAGAAGAACCCGTGGAGCTTTGTTACATATTACTGTGGAAATTTGTCATCTTTCTTAACATACTCTACCCAGAACAAGTGGGCAACACACAGTTGTTCAAGATTTTACAATAATGTAGAATATGATTTGTGAAAACAGCTGGCGCAAAATATCAATGTTGAATGCATATTTTTCCTGTTATCTTTTTTTAACAACAGGCAAGGAATATCTCATCTGTGCAATGTGACAAACGTATGAATGTATTTTATAAAGAATCCATTTATGATTTTGCTACACATTGTGAAAACCTTTCCTGTTTGTTATCTTGACTTATCAGGAGAGTCAATTGTCCTTCATATTATGGACAATAGCATAGTGTGCAGGTTAAATTGGCAAGAGAAAAGGCAGCATTTGGAATCAGAGCAGATGGCGCTCTAAACTAATGAGGAACAAATGCTCAAATGGCACATTTAACTAGATTATTATTTTTCTCTCTCTTTTGATGGCATTAAAAACAATTTTGCTATCAATTTCTGCAGCCCAGAGAAATGCTTGGCCTGTATCTCACCTGCCACCCTAGTTCAAAGTGGGTTGGACATGGCCAAATGTGACATTAAGTGATTGTGTCGCTCATTTTAAACTCATTTTACTGACTTGAAGAATTGTATGGTTGGGCTGCTTCAGGATCATGGGCCATTTCAGCACCACCTTCTTGCAGGGGTACAGGATAAAGCTGTCCTTGGGTAGTGTGCTTTGGGGTGTGTGAGGGTTTCTGTGTCCATTTGTATGGTGGGAGGAATTAGTTTGCAGGGACTGCCATCCCTTTCAGCATGTGTCTGAACCCAATTATGATAGCACCGCAGCAGCACCAGCTTTCTGCTCTAACAGAAAGGTACGGTATTCCCACAGATGTACAGTTGATGGTGGCACAGAAAAGGAGCATAATCTAGACAGATTTATCAATGCCATGCCAAAGGAAAGTTGTCAAAGGTACTTACTGTGGAGTAAAGCGCTTATGCTTGAAACGTCGATTCTTCTGCTCCTCGGATGCTGTCTTACCTGCTGTGCTTTTCCAACACCACACTCTCCACTCTGATCTCCAGCAACTGCAAACCTCACTTTCTTCTACTTTAATAATAGTAATGTGTGTAAGGAGCTTTGTCATAATGATATGAAATCACATGGAACTGGAAATAGAGTGTTTCAGAGATAACATCTGTTACCATCTCCTGGACTGAGTGTCTATTCTTAAAAAAGGCTGTTGTTGTTCACTGAATGGACTACCTTCTATCAGCGGTCCAGACCTAAATCTTTCTCCGTGATGGCAAGCGGTGACCAGACAGAACTAGCATCAAGTGAGCACCTGAAGTGAAGCCCCGAGACTGGACAGTAGTGATGACAGACAAAGCCAGTCCTGTAATTTGGTTGCAGAAAAAGAGAATAAACCCAAAGAGAAACCAAGCAGCAACTAGGAGCAGCAGGACTGTGTGAAAAATCAAGTAACTGGAACATGGATGGGGAAGATATCTGTGCAGCACTAACAAGGTACAGCAAAGTGAAATGCTTTCGGCTGCCATAAGTCATACCTGATATTGGAGAAAGCTTTGCCTTTCCTGGCGCCCCTGGATCTTACATAGTACCCAGGCCAGAATGTGGATTGGATCGTCTGGCACCATTACTTTAGCAGATGCCATGTTGCCTCAGGCCTCAGGCAAAAGCCAGACAAACACCAGTTTAATGTACTGCTGAATGCAATTGGCAGCAATGCCAATAGCACTCTCATCAGACCGGGTGCAGAAAGAGCAGTTGTCATGTACCACAACATCATTAAATGAGCTGACTCCCAGTTTAAAGTCTTGGATTGGGTGAAATTTAATTCTGAGGGACAGCATTGACTTCCACTTGGACAGGCAATGATTTATCAAGAATAATCAGTACGGTTTTGTAAGGGAGAGATCATGTCTAGCAAATGTAAAATTTTTGAGGAGGTGCCTAGGTGTGTAGATGGGGATAATGCAGTTGATGTAGTTTACATGGGCTTCAATAAGGCTTTTGACAAGGTCTTGCATAGCAGACAGATTAAGAAACCAAGAGCCCATTGGATCCAGGGCAGTTCGGCAAATTGGATTCAAAATTGGCTTAGTGGCAGGAAGTAGATGGTGATGGTTGAAAGGTGATTTTGGACTGGAAACAGTGCTGTGTCTCTTGCTGTTTGCAGTGTACATTAATGATCTTGATATGAATGCAGGAGGTATGATCTGTAAACTTTCAGATGGCACAAAAATTAGTGGTATTGTAAGTAGCAGGAGACGAACCTTAGACAACTGGTTAATATAAACGGCTGAACAGCGGTAAATGGAATTCAATCCTGAAAAGTGTAAGGTTCCTTTTTGGAAGGATAGACTTGAAGGATCCAGTAAGTACGGAGGATCAGAGGGACAATAAGAA
Source organism: Chiloscyllium plagiosum (assembly GCF_004010195.1). Taxonomy (NCBI): domain Eukaryota; kingdom Metazoa; phylum Chordata; class Chondrichthyes; order Orectolobiformes; family Hemiscylliidae; genus Chiloscyllium; species Chiloscyllium plagiosum. The sequence goes on along the minus strand of NC_057731.1, from coordinate 41,538,672 downwards.
GGATGTGATCACACTAGAGAGGATGCAGAAGAGATCCACCAGGATGTTGCTTGAGCTGCAGTGACTCAGCTGTTAGGAGAGACTAAAATGCTGGGGTTGTTTTCCTTTGAGCAGAGAAGGCTAAGGAGGGGTCTGATAGAGATGCACAAAGTGTAGATCCTTAAAGGAAAATACATTGACAAAGATAGCTCCCATTTGCCTCCATATCCCTTGATACTTAACAAAAATATATCAGTCTTATTCTTGGATCCAATTTGGATCCATTTCATTTGGATCCAATGTTCACATTCTTTGGGGAAAAGAGTTATAGATTCTCACTATTTCTTTTTCTGTGAAAAAGGGTTTCCTCAGTTTACTCCTAAATATCTCTTGCTTTGGTTTTAAGATTATGCCCTACGTTCTGGAATCACCAACAGAAACTATAGTTTCTCGTTGTCCTTTTTGACCCTATAGTCCCCCTATCATTATAGACACTTTAATTCGAATATCCTTCAAACTTTCAACTTATGAAACTCATGGCAAGTTGACACATAGTTTAATCATTTTTACTTCCAGTATCATTCGTGTGGACTATGTAGCTCTCCTTACAAGCCTAAGCCTCCTGTTTAATCCTCACCCCATCCACCATCCGAAACATGCAATTCTGGGATACAGTGGCAGCAGTGTGTACTTATCTACAAGGTACATTACAGGAACTATCCCAGCCTCTTTGACAGCACCTTCCAAATCTGTGAGCTCTCCCATTGAAAAGTACAAAGGAAACAAAGGTGGGTGCACCATCTTCTGCAAGCTCCCTCCCCTGATGGATTGGAGTGGTATACCCTGTCTTTACGGCCACACGGTCAAAATCTCGGAAATGCATATCTAACAGCATGGTGTACCTACATTAGATACCATCTGGGGAAGGGGAATGAATGCTGGTCTTGCCTGCAATGCTCACATCCCACGAGAGAATTGAAAAAAGTGACTTACCCTCCTGAGCAAGGCTCTGCAGCCAATTAATTCATGTCACAAATTGCAGATATTTTCATCAACCTGTTCGGATACCTTGCAACACAGCTCTAGAGTGGGTGGGTCTTCTAGCTCCAAGGTTACACTACCAGTGCACCAAAAGAAGCCTATACTGCACAAATTGCAAGTGAATTGCTTGGTGACAAACTAAAATGGCTCATCAAGTGAAAATGAGCATTTGCCCTTTGTTAATGACTGACTTATTGCATAGTAATGGAAAATGGTGGAAACAGTATTACAAAATTAGACTGTGAATGAGGCATTCGTGTGAGTTTAACACTTCACTGAATAACGCCTTGTGAGAATGGCATAGCTTATGGATTCCAAAGCTAAATTACCCATCATTGTTTACTGTTAAAATACCTGGACTAAAGTGCTGTTGAAAAAGCAATATATTAATAAAAATGAGGAGACTTGCTAAGAAGCATTGAAAAATGTATCAGTGACCAATTTGAACATGAGTTGTTACTGAAGGTGGCAAAAGAACAAATTAATCACTGAAGGAGAAATGAGAGGAGGAAGGAGCAGATTCCCTTGCTTCTTGTGTGTATTTTTTGCATACTTTAACTTAATGCTTTGTCATTCATTTTATAAAACACTAGCTATATTTTACAGACTAATGTTCAGAACGTTAGTTGCAAACAATGCAATGGCATAATCAATGCAAAACACATCTTGCTGCATTGGGGGCAATCAGATTGACAGCACTGAGGAGCAGTATTGAATTGACTGTAGTTGTTCATTTCAAAAATGACCCTGTGTTGTTATTCCATTGACCAAAATTGCTCCCCAAGTAAATTCTAAAGCAACACATTGTTAGTAAAGTGTCATGGTGATGACTATTTATCAACATTTCTTACAATTTGAAAACGTTTTGATGGAAAAAGCTTTTTTTTTCATCACTCACAGACCAATATTTTCCTGTTATTTCTAGAAAAGAGAATATTGTTAATTTGTTTTTTAAAATAGGCTGTATGCAGTTTCTTTGTCATGAGAGCTCATGTTTTGAATGATTTGGAGTTGGATTGGGGTGGACAAAGTTAAAAATCACACAACACCAGGTTATAGTCCAACAGGTTTAGCTGGAAGCACTAGCTTTCGGAGCGCTGCTCCTTCATCAGATGGTTGTGCAGTGATACTGATGAAAGAGCAGCGCTCCGAAAGCAAGTGCTTCCAAATAAACCTGTTGGACTATAACCTGGTGATGTGTGATTTTTAACTTCGTACATTTTCTGAAGGATTGCAATTACTTGGATCCCTGTTTGCCAACTGTAAATACTAAGAGCCCACAAGGATATTGCTGATAATTTCACAGTATATATGGTCAGGGGGTTCAGTTTGGGTCACTGCAGGGAACAGGCATTTCTAAAGCTGGACCCAAGAGGTTGTCCCTTGGGTTTTTATTTAGCTGTTGTGGAATGTGATGAGCTGGATGGCATGCAGCACATTATGAAAAGGTTGAGGGGTTGAAAATCCTTTGTATGTTTGAGTTAATAAAGTATTGTTTGAATATGGAGTAGCGCGAATGTATTCACAAGCCTCAGTCGGGATTCACCACCAGATCTTCTGTACTGTCAGGAAAGGAAGGGAGATCGCCAGTAGCTGCCAGCAACATATTCTTGTCAGTGTCAAAGATAATGTTTGTAAGAAAGACAGAACTGGAAGTGAAATAGGAAAAAGGTTTGTGGGATTTAGCTCCTTAAGCTTTTACTGTCATTGAATGCTGTTCCTAAGTCCATTTGGCTGCCAAAGCTTGTAATAACCTCAATTAACAAAAATCAATTTTTCTCAAATTTAACATTACAAATTCAACTAGTAGTATCTACTGCTTTTTGTGGAAGCAGTGTTTTACCTTCCCTTTCTCTGTAAAGAATAGACTTCGAACTTCTCTCTTCAATGACTTGGCTCAGATTTTAATGTTCTTTTGTCCTCAATTTCTTGACCAGCAGAAAACAAAATCTCAATGCGCCATCAAATAATTTTCAAAATCCTAACAATTCGTATTCTTATGGCAACTTTCATGTCACGTCTCAGTAATTTCCACAGTTAGTTAAGTATTTTTGAGGTCCAGTCATTGTTGTAATCCAGCCGACATTTTGTGGACAGCAAGATTGCACAAACTATAATTTAGACAACCAAATAATCTGTCCTATTGGAGCAAGTTGAGGGAAAGAATGTTAACTTAAGCATTAGGAGAGCTGCCCACCTCTTCTTTCCTGATGTGTTTTTAATTCTCCAGAATGGACAGAGGGATGACTGAAATATTAGACCAGAGCTCTGATTGGGAAATGAAATTTCAGCCTACATTATGTGCCCAGATGGGGCACAAAACACAATGTTTGAAGAAGCAATATTGCAACCATGAAATCAAGTCTGTTCTTGAACAGAAGCCTTTACCTCAACAGAATGTGGTAGACAGTGGCATCTCCTGGAGGCAGTATTGCAGCCACTAAAAGTAGCGAGAGTACACCTTTATCTTGTAGGTTGCATTGCATTGGGGTGGCACGGCGGCTCAATGGCTAGCACATAGTGCCTCATAGTGCTAGGGACCTGGGTTCGATTCCAGCCTTGGGTGACTGCCTGTTTGGAGTTTGCACATTCTCCCTGTGTCTGTGTGGGTTTGCTATGGATTCCCCCCACAGTCCAAAAATGTGCAGGTTAGCTGAATTGGCCATGCTAAATTGCCCATAATATTAGATGCATTTGTTGGAGGGAGGTGGGTTACTCTTTGGAAGGTCGGTGTGGACGTGTTGGGCCAAATGGCCTGCTTCCACACTGTAGGGAATCTAATCCATTACTGTAGAGATCAGAAGTTTGTGATTCATCACTGTATAACTGAGGTAGCAGTTGGCTTTTGCCTGCAAGCCAATGAGAATACTAAATTCAGCATCCCTTGCTGCAGAACAGCCTCACAGACACTTTGGAAAAATGTTGCACTTGTAAGCTATAGAATGCCATCAGCTGTAGCTCAGGATGATTCCAGCTCCATTATCCATTATCAATGTTGAAAGAGATGCCCACAGCAGGCACCTTGTTGTAAAGGGGCACTTTGCTAGACATGCACCTCAAAAGTGTATGAAAGCCATGGATCGAAAGCTGCCAGCCATTTGTCTTCGAGGATTCATCTAAGGCTTTACTAATATTGTATATTAACAGGTGAGTACGTGGAAGTTTCAACAGAAGAAGCACATTCTTGTGAAACAGGAAATAAACCTTTACGTAATAGTAAGAAATAAGCTAACACCTATCAGCTTATTTTGCTGTTAGTATGAGATACTGTTGTCTTCTACGAGATAATAGCTAGATCTAAACCACATGATTGCAAACTAAAGTCAAACTGTAGTCTGACTAGATCCACCCAGAGACTACCATATCAGTGGGTGGAGCTATAGTACATTCAGTATTAACCCTTTCAGGTCAACTGCCTGTTGTGGTTTATCTCGTAGCAGATGTGTGGAATACCACTAAGGGGCATGCTCATGATGCCATCACCATATCAGTGCATGTGAGCTAATGGTATAAACCTCTCAGACTCCATCTTACTGCTCTGTCCTCTTGGAGCATGGCATACTGACAGAAACATGCTGCAGTATATCCAAATTGCTTTGCATGAGCCTAAAAACACAAGTGCCTGTGATTGTGACATACATATGTAAATACCAGGAGCTGTAACAAACAGCCATTACATTCTCAAGTACAATATAACCCTAAGTCCTACCCTTATGTTACTGGTATTAAGATAAGAACCACAGTGTGATAGTTACAGATGACTAGTACATCACAGTGCTGTCAATATTAAAGGATAGGATTCCATGTATAAATGATCTACAATCAGTAAAGACAATATGGTTGGCTAACTGTTTTAGATGCTTGGGAGCAGGATGGTAGGTGTCATACAAATTGGAAACACAGTTTAAATGTACAGAGCTACATTGGGTTATAAGAAAGTTCTACATCTATTTACACATGCATTTTATACATGTTTCGGTAAGATGGTAGTGGAGTAGGGTTTCTGAGCCTGGGGCTTGTCCCCTCAGTTCACTTTTCTTTTCATTTGTTTTCTCCCTTTTTCTGTCTTTTGTTTTACTTACTTCTTGTTGATAAGGTTGGTCGTGGTGATGCATCATTGGCAATGAGTTGGCCCAGCAATGCAGGGTGGCTGCGTCGGAGGGAGTTTTGGCTCTGGCAGCTTATGCATTGGTGAGGCAGTGTTAGCGCTGACTATTGGCCGCTGATGCAGAGGGGAACTTGGGTTCCTAATGGTGTCTGCGTCCAGCTCAGATTGAGGGAGGCAGTGGCAAAGGGGAGTTCGGGCCGATGCGCTACGTGGTGGCATCGGTCATATCTGCATTGGTGAGATCCATCGAGGAGTCATAGCGTGAAGGCATTGGTGAAGGTGAGATGGCACCGAAGAGTAGTGACTCTTGTTTCAGCAGCAGTGACATGGTGAAGGACCCATGGACCCATGGACCATGACGGAGCACTTCATAAGAATGACAACAAAGTTGAACACTTTCTTTATTTCTTTATTTTACTGATTTTATATTCTATGTTTTGATTTATTTTTCTGTGTTTTAAGATGGTATTGGAGAGTGGTGACACATTATACAACACTTTTGACTGTATCTCGTAACAAAATACACATGAAAATGAACAAATCAAATAAATCAATCATTGTCAATGAGCTAAGCATGGCAGCACAGAATCTCAAGCAGTCTTCTTGCTGTCCATATCCTAAAGGAATTACAAATCCTATATGGGTGAACTCCGTACTTGTAGGTTATCCAGTCAGACTAAAAACTTAGCAATTCTTTTATACTGGTATAAAATTCATACATACCTTTCAGCAAAGAGTTTAAATTAATCAGGCTTTAAGGTGCCAAGATTATATTGGGGTATTGTTACCTGTGCCAATGTGTTTCAGAGGTTATAAAGCAGTCATTATCATGTTCTTATAAGTGACATTGTCAGTACACCAGCAGCATAACCAACTAAATGCTCATACTTAATATCTGTTCTTTATTTGTTATTTCTACGGCAGTCTATGGTTTATTTTAGCTTTTCATCCTTTAGCATATTTCCTCGAGTTGAGTTTCATTTTTTTGAATATCAACCAGTTACAGTAAATAGGTGACTACCAGGAGCTTAATCCAATTAAACAGATTCAACATGGTTGCATGAAAGGGAAATTATGTTTTAGAATTTTTTGAGATCATAACAAACTTGCATTCTGGGTAATCCAAAATGGAGTATGGGAAAAATTTCTGGCTGTAACAAGCTGCTCCTTTTTTTGACGTATTTTAGGTGTTGGAGATAATTTCCTCGAAATCGAGGAGCAGCAATTACTGTTTTAAATGCTGTTGCATTGTTTTGGAACTTTGGAGGAAAAAAAGTCAAAACTTCTAATCTTTTAAAATGGGGAGAGACAGACAAAGGCAGCAAACTCATGCTATGTAAGGGAGAGAGAGAAAGAAACCTACACTGCTAACTGACACAGCAGTGAATCTGCACAGTTACTGCCTTTGCTGTTTGAATTCATGTATTGCTGGATATCGGAGTATGTCTAGGAAAACTTAACAAACAGCGAAATTCACAATTGATCTGAGAGGAACCTGTTTGGGAGAGGTCACACCACAGAAACAGATAAGTAAATAGTTTCAAGTATAGCCTTGCTGTAAATATACATGAATGAGTAGAGTGGGTTCTTTCTTGATTATATGTTTTTATTGGGATCTGTCTCTTGATTAAATTTTAAAAATATACACCATAAGTATTAAGCTAGCCTGGAGCAATGTTTTGTAGAGCAATAAGATGGTGCTATTTTCTGGGCCTGTAGATTAGAAGGAGAAAAATGGCCTTTATTAGAGTGATATACTCTTCTTGTCGGATGTGGGAGATTTGGGAGAGTTTAGGGTTACTGAGGATTATATCTGCAATAAATGTCATTGGTTGCAAATCCTGTCATATCAAATGGATCGATTGGACCGACAGTTAGAGGTAATGAGGAATTTACAAGAGGAAGGGGATGCGATGGATGGCAGTTATAGGAAGGGAGAAAAGCCACAGATACAGTCAAGTAAATGGGTTAGTTCCAAGAAAGGTAGGAGAGGTAGGCAGTGGTACAGGAGTCTTCTGTGGCTATCCCTATTTCAAGCAAGTATGCTATTTTGAAAAATGTAGGGGGTGATGGACTTTCAGGGGAAGTAGCACAAACAGCCAAGTTTCTGGTATCAGGACTAGCTGTAAGTAATGAGGGGTACATTGGGTTCCAAGTGATAGATTGTGTCAGGGGACTCTCTAGTCAAGGGCACAGACAGATGTTTCTGTGGCCAGCAGTGAAAAATCAGAATTGTGTGTTGCCTCTCTAGTGCCAGAATCAAGCATGTCTCTGAGAGGGTGCAGGATGTTATCAAATGGGAGAGAGACCAGCAGGATGTCATTGTACACATAGGTAGGGAAAAGGTTGAGATTCTGAAGGGAGGATATAGAGAGTTAGGCAGGAATTCAAAAAGGTGGTCTTCGAGGGTATTAATATCTGGATTACTCCAGTTGCTACGAGCTAATGAGTTTAGGAATAGGAGGATAGAGCAGATGAATGCATGACTAAGGAGCTGGTGTATAGGAGAAGGATTCACAGTTTTGGATCATTAAATCTCTTCTGGGGTAGAAGTGACCTGTACAAGAAGGACGGATTACATCTGAATTGGAAGGGGACTAATATACTGGCAGGGAGATCTTCTAGAGCTGCTCAGGAGGTGGAGGGGGTGAGACCCATGGAGATAGTGAGGCAAGAGGTCAATCTGAGACTGGTACAGTTGAGAACAAAAGCGAGTCAAGCAGTCAGGGCAGGCAGGGACAAAGCAGAGAACAAGGTGGGACTAGGATATCATAGCAATTACAGAAACCTGGCTCAGGGATGGACAGGACTGGCAGCTTAATGTTCCAGGATACAAATGCTGCAGGAAGGACAGAAAGGGAGGAAAGAGAGGAGGGGGAGTGGCATTTTTGAGAAGGGAAAGCATTACAGCTGTACTGAGGGAGAATATTCCCAGAAATACAACCAGGGAAGTTATTTGTGTGGAACTGAGAAATAAGAAAGGATGATCACCTTATTGGGATTGTATTATAGACACCCTAATAGTCAGAAGGAAATTGAGAAACAAATTTGTAACAAGATTTCAGTTATCTGTAAGAATAATAGGGTGGTTATGGTAGGGGATTTTAACCTTCCAAACATAGACTGGGACTGCCATAGTGTTAAGCGTTTACATGGAGAGGAATTGGTTAAGACTGTGCAAGAAATTTTTCTGATTCAGTATGTGGATGTACCTACTAGAGAAGGTGTAAAACTTGACCTACCCTTGGAAATAAGGCAGGTGACTGAGGTGTCAGTGGGGGAGCACTTTGGGGCAAGCGACCATAATTCTATTAGTTTTAAAATAGTAATGGAAAGGATAGTCCAGACCTAAAAGTTGAAGTTCTAAATTGGAAAAAGGCTAATTTTGACAGTATCTGGCAAGAACTAACGAGAGCCCAGAGACAGTATATTTCTGTTTGGGTGAAAGGAAAGGCTGGAAGGTGCAGGGAATACTGGATGACCAGAGAAATTGAGGGTTTGATTAAGGAAAAGAAGGAAGCATGTGTCAGATACAGGTAAGATAGATAAGTGAATCCTTAGAAGAGTATAAAGGCAGTAGGAGTATATTTAAGAGGAAAATTAGGAGGACAGAAAGGGGACATCAGATAGTTTTGGCAAATTGGGTTAATGAGTATCCGAAGGGTTTTTACAAATACATTAAGGACAAAAGGGTAATAAGGGAGTGAATAGGGCCCCTCAAAGATTAGCAAGGCAACCTTTGTGTAGAGTCACAGGAGATGGGGGGAGATACTAAACGAGTATTTTGCATCAGTGTTTACTGTGGAAAAGGACATGGAAGATATAGAATGTAGGGAAATAGATGGTGGCATCTTGAAAAATGTCCATATTACAGAGGAGAAAGCGCTGGATGTCTTGAAATGAAAAAGGTAGATAAATCCCCAGGACCTGATCAGGTGTACCCAAGAACTCTGTGGGAAGCTAGAGAAGTGATTGCTGGGCCCCTTGCTGAGATATTTGCAACATCGATAGCCATAGGTGAGGTGCCAGAAGATTGGAGGTTGGCTAACATTATTACTGTAAGGTGGTAAGGACAAGCCAGGGAACTATAGACCAGTGAGCCTGACATCAGTGGTGGGCAAGTTGTTGGAGGGAATCCTGAGGAACAGGATGTACATGTATTTGGAAAGGCAAGGACTGATTAGGGATAGTCAACATGGCTTTGTGCATGGGAAATCATGTATAACAAACTTTATTGAGTTTTTTGAAGAAGTAATAAAGAGGATTGATGAGGGCAGAGTGGTAGATGTGATCTATATGGACTTCAGTAAGGCGTTGACAAGGTTCCCATGGGAGACTGATTAGCAAGGTTAGATCTCACGGAATACAGGGAGAACTAGCCATTTGGATACAGAACTGGCTCAAAGGTAGATGACAGAGGGTGGTGGTGGAGGGTTGCTTTTCAGACTGGAGGCCTGTGACCAGTGGAGTGCCACAAGGATTGGTGCAGGGTCCACTACTTTTCATCATTTACATAAATGATTTGGATGTGAGCTTAAGAGGTACAGTTAGTAAGTTTGCAGATGACACCAAAATTGGAAGTGTAGTGGACAGCGAAGAAGGTTACCTCAGATTACAATGGGATCATGATCAGATGGACCAATGGGCTGAAAGGTGGCAGATGGAGTTTAATTTAGATAAATGCGAGGTGCTACATTTTGGGAAAGCAAATCTTCGCAGGACTTATACACCTAATGGTAAGGTCCGAGGGAGTGTTGCTGAACAAAGAGACCTTGGAGTACAGGTTCATAGATCCTTTAAAGTGGATAGTGAAGGCGGTATTTGGTATGCTTTCCTTTATTGGTCAAAGTATTGAGTACAGGAGTTGGGAGATCATGATGCTGCTTTTAGCCACTTGTGGAATATTGTGTGCAATTATGGTCTCCATCCTATCAGAAAGATGTTGTGAAACTTGAAAGGGTTCAGAAAAGATTTACAAGGATATTGCCAGAGTTGGAGGATTTGAGCTATAGGGAGAGGCTGAATAGGCTGGGGCTGTTTTCCGTGGAGCATATGAGGCTGAGGGGTGACCTTATAGAGGTTTATAAAATCATGAGGGGCATGGATAGGATAAATAGACAAAGTCTTTTCCCTGGGGGAGTCCAGAACTAGAGGCCATAGGTTTAGGGTGAGACGGGAAAGTTATAAGAGGGACCTAAGCGGCAACCTTTTTGCACAAAGGGTGGTGCGTGTATGGAATGAGCTCTCAGAGGAAGTGGTGGAGGCTGGTACAATTGCAGCATTTAAAAGACATCTGGATAGGTATATGAATAGGAAGGGTTTGGAGGGATTAGGTTTGGAGATCTGGTCGGCATGGACGGGCTGGACCAAATGTTCTGTTTCTATGCTGTACATCTCTATGACTCTATGACTCTCAGCAGAGTTGATAAAGAGGAACCAGTAAATGTAGTGTGTTTGGATTTCTAGAAGGCACTCTATAAGGAGTGACTTAAAAGATTACTGCACAAAATGGGATATCCTGGTATTGTGGATAATACACTAGCAAGATTTGAGGATTGGTTAACACACAGAAAACAGAGACTTGGGGTTGATGCGTCTGCTTTAGATTAGAAAGGCTAACTAGTGGAGCACTCTCAGGATCAGTCCCAGGGCCTCAATTATTTACTATCTCTAGTAATGCCTTGGAGTTGGAGTTGGAATGTAATATATCCAAGTTTACTGACAATACAAAAGTAGGTGTGAGACCTTACTGTGATGAGGTCATAAGGAATCTGCGAGGCGATATTGATGGGTTGGATGAGTAGGAAAAACGTTGGCAGATGGAGTTTAATGTATGAACATTGGAGGTCATGTATTTTTGTAGGAAGAAGCAAAGGGCAGACTAATATTTAAGTTGAAAGAGACTGAAAACGTGTAGTTCAGAGAATTCTCACTGTTCTTCGGTGTGACATCAAAAGCCAGCATGCAGGTGCAGCAAATAATTAAGAAAACAGATCAAATTTTGGCCTTTATTTTGCTGGGGTTGGAATTTAAAAATAAGGATGTCTTGTTACAAAGTGAATCGGGCGTGTGTGAGGTCGCATCTTGAGTCCTGTGCACAGTTTTGGGCCTCATTTTCAAGAAGGAATTTATTGGCATTGGAGACAATTCAAAAGAGATTCACTGGGCTAATTCTTGGTTTGAAAGGTTTGCTTTACTAGTTTGAGTAGACAGTTTAGGCTTTTATTCATTAGAGTTTAGAAGATTGAGGGGTGATCTTGAAACATAAAAGATTCTGGTGGGGGGGAGGGGATTGACAAGGTAGATGTTGAGAAGATATTCCCACAAGTCAGAGAATTGCAAACTAAGGGATGCAGTTACAGAATAAGGGGGTACTGACTGAAAACTAAGACATAAGAAATTTCTTTCTATCTGAGGAGAGTGAAAGTCTGGAATTCTCCACCCAAGAAAGGTGGATCATTGAAAGTATTCAGAGGAGGTAGACATATTTTTCAAATATTGAGTTGAGAGCTCTGAAGAGATGGTACAAAACAGGAGTTGGGGCCATGGTTTTGTGGAATGAAGGGGCAGGCTTGAGGGGCTGACGAGCCTACCCTTCTCTTATTTCTTATGTTCCTAGGGTCTGCAGATACACAACCTGTACTGATGACCATGATAATACCCTTGCATGTCTGGTTATTCTTCTGGTCACTGGTGAGTTGTAATTCCCTGTCAGACAACACTAAGGAGAGTGTCTCCTGTTCAAGCACCCAATGCCAATGGGAGCCCTGATGTTAACCCTCTCCCTGAGTTTTCCCTCCCCCTCCTTACCCTGGTGATCTTGGCCTAATTCTGTTTCCGATTAGTCTGGGCTTCACATTCTCCGTCTTCAGGGCCGAATTCAGTCCCACCAATGGCCAATGCTCCTCATGGCACAGCTGCTGGCTCAAATGAGCTGCTAGCCATTTGATTTTCTGGCAACTCTCACAGAATCCCAACAGTGCAGAAAGAGGCTATTCGGCCCATTGAGTCTGTGCCAGCCCCCTTAAAAAGCGTTGGTGCGGTCATAAAGTCACTGGACTAGGAAGCCAGGCTAACATGGACGTGGGTTTGAATGCCTCCATGGTAGATGGGGAAATTTGAGCTTGATTAGAAGTTGTAACTCTCCGGGAGAGAGTGGAATGAAGTGGAAAGCAATTTAGCGACTGGCCTGACAGCTGTAAAATGGCAGCTGGGTAAGCCAGCAGTGTGGAGGACGGCTCATCCTGACTTTGCATTGTGGGTGAGGCCACTGACCTTTCCACCCTCCATGTAAAACTAAGCCATGTCTCTGGACCATTTGTCCCTGCCCTCTGGACCATGGTCCAGTAACATAATCGTGATGCTACTGTCCTCTCAATCTTAGACACCTTTGAATCAGATATTCCATAGTTAATACATTTCAACCTAGCTCTGTTATAAGTGATGGCATAAATCGAAGTTATCAGGACCTGGCTTCGGAATCGGATTTTGCTACACCGTGGAGACAACGTCAGTGGTTTAGACCCAGCAATAGAAGATGGCACCTAAGATTTGGCAACTTTGTCATTGCTTGGGCCCGGTGCTAGAGGTGGCGGAAGGGCATCACAGCCACATTGCCAAGGTTGGCTTAGCAGTGAGAGATGTGAGCAATGTGAGGTCTTGCACTTTGGAAAAAAGAATAGAAGCATGGATTACTTTCTAAACGGTGAGAAAATTCGTAAAGCCAAAGTACAGAGGGATCTGGGAGTGCTAGTTGAGGATTCTCTAAAGGTAAACATGCAGGTTGAGTCCGTGATTAGAGGATACTGGGATTGTATTCGTTGGAGTTTAGAAGATTAAGGGGAGATCTAATAGAAACTTACAAAATAATAAATTGGCTTGGAGAGGGTGGACGCTAGGAAATTGTTTCCGTTAGGCGAGGAGACTAGGACCCGTGGGCACAGCCTTAGAATTAGAGGGGGTCATTTCAGCACAGAAATGCGGAGGCATTTCTTCAGCCAGAGAGTGGTGGGCCTGTGGTATTCATTGCCACGGAGTGCAGTGGAAGCTGGGACGCTAAATGTCTTCAAGGCCGAGATTGATAGATTCTTGTTGTCTCGAGGAATTAAGGGCTACGGGGAGAACGCTGGTAAGTGGAGTTGAAATGCCCATCAGCCATGATTGAATGGCGGAGTGGACTCGATGGGCTGAATGGCCTTACTTCCACTCCTATGTCTTATGGTCTTATGGTCTTATGTGACTCTGATGCTGGTGAGTCTGGCAGGATTGAGGTGTTGGTGGAGAAGAATCGATCCCGGGGTGAAAGACGGCACGTGAAGAGTGACTTCAATGTTGGTTGGGTCAGGTGTAGATAGCAGCAAAGCACTGGTGGAGGAATGGCAGTGCAAGCGTTATTAATGATGAGCTGGCTCAGGACTGATGGGCTTTCTTCAACCAATATTTTCCTATTTCTTTTCTTATCCTTAAACTTTTCAAACTGGCGCCAGATAGTGGTATTTTACTGTTTTCACAATGTCAAATACATGGGATGATAACATCATTCATTAAATGAAGCTGAATTCTTTTTAATGTAATGTCTTTTCTTTAAATATAATTTTCTTTAAATATAATTGCAGTCCATTCAGATAGGATTTTCTTTTATATAAAGTTTAATACCATCCTGTTAAGTAGTATAACATGGTATAATTATTGTAAGTATCTTAGAAAAACTTTTTTTTTAGAAAAACCATACACTTTGCTTTAAAATTCTATAATCCAAGTACAGCAGAAGTATATGATGTATTAAAATGTACTTCAAATATCAGTTGCTATAGGTCACATAACATTGAAGAAAAGATTTGTCTTAATTCAGCCAGGTAGTCACTACTTTGACAGGACTCAAAATATTTTTTCCTGATGCTTAATTGGACTTTAGTTGCAGCATGCGAATCCCTTTCAGCTGGTTTTAATTTACAGAGGGAAATATCGAGCGATAGTAATCAAACTTTCAGAACACACCAATGGAAATGCAAGATGCCTATTTGTATAAGTACATGTGGGACAACTTCTACTTTAATTATTTGAAAGTTACCTTAAAATATGTTTTGATGTTGACTTTAACAAGGTGTAAATTGCCACAGGTAGTATACTGGAAAATGAAATAATTTTCTTCTCTTTTCTAAAGTCAATCGGTAACATTTAGCAGCTTTATTTAGCAGCTATAAAAAAAAGTCTTAAAAACCTGTCAATAGATTTCAACTATACAGAATGGAAGGTTTAACAAAGAAAATAGAACTTTGCACTAACATAATACCTAATCACATCTCTCAAACAAAAATCTCAAACTGCTTCACATGCTATGTCTTACTTCAAAGGAAAGTGGTTGCTGTTTTCAGACAAACTGCAAACTGCCCAAAATAGCAAGGAGATGAATGTTAATTTTTTTTAATGCCGGAATTTGTTGTGAAGGAGTTCTGGCCAAGATCCCGAGAGCAACGTCTGCCCTTCTTTACAGGGGGAGTTTTTTTAAAAAAAGAAACAACTGTTGCCATTTTCTCTCTCTCAATCAATGAGAGAGATTGGCAGAAGCTAAAGAGCAATGATTCCCTTATGTGATGCAGGGTGGTGGGATAGAGAGGGAAAGGCCAAATGAAAAGTAAAGGAACAAAATTAACACAAAAAGAAACTTGAGAGGAGAGGAACCAATGGCACAGGGGTTATCTTGTACAAACTTATATATTAGTTTTGGTCACAATTTAAAAATCTATACATAACTCCTGAATGCTTTGCAATTTAAAGGTCTAGCTTTCTCTTTGCTGGAAAACATCATGAACACTTGATGCACTGTGCACCTCACATTCTTGCCTTTACGCCTATATTGTCGCAAAAAATATTCTGAGCATCAATTATAAACATTTCATTTCAAAAATAAAACTCTCTTGGGTGCAATTTACTCCTAAGTTCTAAACAAGAGTTATATTGGATTCGAAACGTTAATTCTGCTTCTCTCTTTAGATCTGCTCTCAAACCTTTTGAGTTTCTTCAACACTTTTAGTGTTTATTAAACTGAAGTGACTTGTTTTGGATTGAAATGATGAAATCAAGTTAAATTGGATCCCCTGCTGGATCAGCATCCATGCTCTCTAGTTAACCAAACTAACCAAGGCCAGAAGGCTCTAGATGTTGGGTGGTATGGTGGCTCAGAGGTTAGCACTTCTGCCTCACAGCACCAGGGATCCAGGTTTGACCCCCAGCCTCGGGCAACTGTCTATGTAGAGTTTGCATTTTCTCCCTGAGTTTAGATTAGATTCCCTACAATGTGGAAGCAGGCCCTTCAGCCCAACAAGTCCACACTGACCCTCCGAAGAGTGACCCACCCAGTCCCATTTCCCACTGGCTAATGCACCTAACATTATGGGCAACTTAGCACGGCCAATTCACCTGACCTGCACAGCTTTGGACCTATGGGAGGAAACCAGAGCACCCAGAGGAAATCCACGCAGACACGGGGAGAATGTGCAAACTTCACACAGACAGTCACCCAAGGCAGGAATCGAAGCTGGGACCCTGGTACTGTGAGGCAGCAGTGCTAACCACTGAGCCACTGTGCCACCCTCTATGTGTGTATGGGTTTCCTCCCACAGTCCAAAGGTGTGCAGGTTAGGTGAATTGGCTGTGCCAAATTGCCCATAGCGTTCAAAGATGTGTAGTTAGGTGTGTTAGTGAGGGCTAAATGTAGGGGAATGGGTTTGAGTGGGATACGCTTCGGAGGTTCAGTATAGATTTGTTGGGACAAATGGCCTGTTTCCACACTGTTGGGATTCTAAGATTTTATCTCCAGTTTCCATTCCTGTAGCTACCTTTGGCCAGGATGGTGATTGTGACAAAACAATTAGCCTAGATGCAGTCCTAATGGCTAGGAAAGACACCTAGCAATTTTATGAGTGATTTTAATCCAGAGATTCTCCCACTCTGCACATGTGAAGGTAGGATCTGGTTTACTGATAAAGCTCCCACAAGTAAATAATGTAATGACACTCCCAAAGCATTCACATGGATAATGGATTCCTGGGTAAAGTACTGAAAGCTGAGCATGTCGATAGAACTGTATTCCAGTGAGCAGTCTGTGTATTTCTGAGATGTGGGTGGGAAATTCAAGAGAAACGTCAACAGAAATTAGACTAGTTTTGTTTAAATATAAGGGTTACATTAGAGAATAAAGTTACCTGTCATGAAGTAGTATTGAATGCATGGCAAAATAAATCTCCCTGAATGGCAAAGGGGATCAGTATTTACAGGGTTAATAGTTTTTGATTAACCCCTGGTTTACAAGCAGTTTAATAGTTATTTGCACAGCAGCAACTGCCAATGCCATGATTATTAACAAGCACTCAAGTACCTCACTTCACTTTGACCAACAAAAAGAGAGAATGAGAATTGTTTTTGACATTGAGTGGATTCCAGCACTTAGTATTTCACCTATTAAACAAAGAGCCTCGGGCTTTCCAATGACCTGAGCCAACTTGCACATACCCCCACAGGGACTGCGTTTATTTATACCATTTCTAATTTCTAATTTATTTCTCAAACATCTTGATCTCCACATGGAGCAATAATGGTTGTGTTAATGGAAAGTGCTCTTGTTAAGAGTTACAGAATGTATTTATTTCTCCCCTGAGTATTCAGTAGTGGGCCTTGAAGCTAAAGTATATTCTCTAAGGGCAGCAGGAGAAGCTGATTGTTCTAACCCACATTTCCTTGGCAGATTTCAGAGACAGACAGAGAGAGAGAGAGAGAGAGACAGAGAAAGAGAGAGACAGTGAGAGAGAAGAGAGAGACAGAGAAAGAAAAATACAAATTGTAGGAGGTGAATATGTATATATTCATATGTAATGTAAGTAGCTGTACATTAAGAGGCTTTGAGGTGTTAATATGCTGCATAAATGTAATGTTATAATCAGCACAACTGCTATCTGAGGTTTGTTTTTATTAAATGTGAATGAACAAGATAAGAATAAAACATCATCAGGTCTCGTTTACTCCTTCCTTGTCAGAGAGGTCATAGCCACCACAGACTGGCTATTTTACTGCCCTAGCCCTTCACATGTAAGCCAGAGGGTCTGAAATTATTCTGTGACATAATAATGATCAAATACTAAATGCTGAAATTCCTTGTTGCATAATTTTGTGTTTTACTGCTTTTGTTAAAATAATGCACGGTATATCAAAAGTGAATACGTTAAGGCTACTTAAGATTATAGCTCTTTGCATAAATTTTGGGCACTTTATTGTTTGTTTAACTATGTTGGGGGTGGATTCACGGAAGACTTGGGTCAGGTCCTCCATTAAAATAGATATATTTCTCATCTGGGGCCACTGGATAATAAAGGTCAAAGTAACACAACGCCCTCTGGCCACAGTATGTTTCAGCCTAGACTTCGATGTGACATCACATCATCCTGGGAATTTGACAAGCAGCCTAAAAAGGACAGAATGTAGTTAGTCCTTTTGGACTAAGTTACTCCAGTTAGTCCATGAAATGTTAACTCTGATTTCTCTTCACAGATGCTGCCAGACCTGTTTAGTTTTTCCAGCAATTTCTGTTTTTGTTTTGAATTTCTAACATCCGTAGCTCTTTTGGTTGTTTTCCCCTCCCCCCCCCCCCCCCCATCCTTGCCTTGTGTGGATTACATGTGACTTCAGGCCCACAGCAATGTTGATGAGTCTTAACTACCCTCTGGGCAATAAATGACCGAGCTGGCAATGCCTTCATTCTGTGAGTGAACAATAATAAAAATCCAGGTTTTAAACAGAGGCCTGATTATTCCAGTCAGATTGTCACTCAGCTCATCTTTTGTTAAGTTAGGTCTGAGCCCCACATTTCTGGCCAGGGATTCCAAAACTCAGCTCCTTCCGAAATGTGGAGGGCACCAGAAATCAACAAAGTTTCCCTTTGAACAGGACAGTTGTTGGACATCAAACTATGACCCCTTTTGCAGCAGTCAGTGAGCAGTGTTCTGAGATTTATATGTCCAGCAGCGCAGACAAACACTTTAACAGATGCTGTGAAAGGCTACATACGTCAGGTAAGCATGGCATTAGGGTTGTTTTAGAGATTAGGGTGCCAGGTAGATAAAGATGTCAAGTGGATAATGTTCCAGATGAGTGATGGAGTGCTTAGCATAGATCAGGGAGGTGTGGCTCAGAGTGTCCGAGCTAGTGGGGTAGATCATGGGGGCTGACAATTAGGGATTTGTCAGGCCCTGTGGACTAGGCGATTGGCTGCTGAGGAAAGCTGTCTGGACAAGGGGATTCAAGCCCGTGACAGGGAATGTCAGGTCCTGGGGGAGAGGGTGGAATTATGGAGGGTTGAGGAAGTTTGGTCCATTGGGATCATTGTTAGCCATTCCTGAGGAAGTCTTTGGCAGTGCAATTGGAGGCATGTGTGGTAAATTGGGGGAGGGGGCACACAGCCAAATAGGTACCTAGGAGTCAGACTAGATGGTAAATTTAAAATTGTAAAGTTGGTCTCCTGAATAAGCTTTAACCAAACAGAAGTAGAACCCTTCAACATTTAGGTTTTCTTTTGGCAGATTCTAGATCCAGGGGAATTTTCCATTGGAATCTTCAATCTTTTGTGTAATTCCCACAGAATCTGCTGTGTCTGGGTTTGCACAGGATCCTGCTGCACAACCGCTGTTCCAATGAACATTTGGCCTTTGGAATATCTGGGCCAAAATACTTCAGAGGATAGCGAAAGTATCTTTATGGCAAAGCTCACAGAGATTAAATGATGAAGGATTAATCTCTGATACGTGCTTGGCAGAAGAGAGTCACAAGATGTATTAATTACATAGCACTATAATAACGGGCTACTTTAATTGAAGGCTATTAAAATTGTTATCTCCTTACAGATAGTCACTAGCTCAATGCTACGTGCCTACAAAGTATAGAATTAACTAACAACAAATTGACTAGACCCCCCATCTATATATCAGTGAGTGGAGCTTATGAGTTTCTTTTTATTGCAATAATATATACTTTATTTATAAAAAATCTTTATCTACATTCACAGGCGCTAAATAACAGAATAACATTTTTTTAAAATGTACTTCCTACCTTAAATGAACAGTTAACTGTAAAAAACATTGGTTAGAGTACAGCTACAGTATTGAGCACAATTCTGGAATCCACATTATCAGAAGCATCACTGGAGACAGTGCAGAGGAGATTTACCAGGATGTTGCCTGGGCTGCAGTCCTTTACAGTCTGCATATAGTCTATATAGACTATATTTTGAGGCTGCATATCATAGAGTCATGGAGCTTTACAGCACAGATAAAGGACCTTTGGCCCATTGGAGTCTAACTGTTCTAATTCCATTTTCCAACACTTAGCCTTGTATGCCTTGGCATTGCAAGTGCACATCTGAGTACTTCTGGAATGCCATCAAAGTACCTGCCTCTACCACCCTTACAGACAGTGAGTTCCAGATTCCCACCAGCCTGTGGATAACAAATAAATTCCTCACATCCCCTCTGAACGCCCCCTGGTTATTAATCCCACCACCAAGGCCAAATGTTCCCTTCATGCTGACTGTATCTCAGTCATGTCTCCCCCAAGTCTCCTCTGCTCCAAGGAAACTCTCTCCAATCTCACTTCAGAACTCAACCTCTCCAGCCCAGGCAACATCCTGGTAAATCTCCTCTGCACTGTCTCCAGTGATGCTTCTGATAATGTGGATTCCAGAATTGTGCTCAATACTGTAGCTGTACTCTAACCAATGTTTTTTACAGTTAACTGTTCATTTAAGGTAGGAAGTACATTTTAAAAAAATGTTATTCTGTTATGGCAATTAATTAATGGATTAATATTTTGAATGCAACCACATAACTAATAGGATTGGAAAGCAACGCTTTGTGATTTTTCTTAAGAGTTTTTGAGTAGCCCTGATCACTGGGAAAGCATTACTTGCAGTAAAGCCAACATAAGCCAGAAGCAGAACCTAATTTAACACCACTGTTACTAAAAGCAGCACAAAAGGCCATGGTTCAGGAGGCTATTGGATCCCTCAGCAGTTGACTGCCACTTATTTACCTGACTTTAATCCTCTTCCAGTTACAGTAACGCATAGATTAGCCATTTTTTTTAGATTAGATTACATTACAGTGTGGAAACAGGCCCTTCGGCCCAACAACTCCACACCGATCCGCCGAAGCGCAACCCACCCATACCCCAACCCCTACATTTACATTTACCCCTTACCTAACACTACAGGCAATTTAGCATGGCCAATTCACCTGACCTGCACATCTTTGGACTGTGGGAGGAAACCGGAGCACCCGGAGGAAACCCACGCAGACACGGGGAGAATGTGCAAACTCCACACAGTCAGTCGCCTGAGGCGGGAATTGAACCCGAGGCCCTGGCGCTGTGAGGCAACAGTGCTAACCACTGTGCCACCATGCCGCCCATTTGCCAGATACTCTGTTCAATTTCACTAAAGTTAATATATTGATATAAATCAGACCGACAATGCACTACTTCAAACCTATTAATGCAGAGAAATAACTGCCTAATGTATATCTAGACATACTTTATTTATTATTGCACCTTATTGCTAACCAATTCACGTGAGAATCACATTTCTAAATCATTGTTTGGACATACAGAATTTCAACATTGCTTTAAAAAAGGCACATTTTGCGATCGTCAAGACATTCACAAGAATTACCAAACAAAGGGAAATCAAGAGTTTTGATTGGTTGGCAATGGATTCTGATTGGTAGAGGTGAAGAAGTAGTAAAGAATAACCAGTTGAAAGTGACTGATAGTTAACTATCAAGCTTTGATTAACTTATAAACCACTCGGGTTGACTTTGATTAGTCGAGATATTTGCCTGAGAAATGAACCAGAGAATGCTTCACTCATTTTATTGATTTGAAACAGGTGTAGTGTGTGTACATGTTTATTTTGTCTACAATGAACAGGGGCCTGTGTATTCATATACAGTATGTAGCTTCTAATACTCACTAATGCACCACTCTATGAGCCAGGCTGACAATCTTAAATTGCTTATCAGCATAATTCTTCATATATACAATATTGTCTTACAAATGCTATCTAAAACTGGAAGCATGTCTCACTGTTGTGAGTTTTTGCAAACTGTTTGAATATGATTTGGAGATGCCCCACTACCACCTGATGAAGGAGGAGCGCTCTGAAAGCTAGTGCTTCCAATTAAACCTGTTGGACTATAACCTGGTGTTGTGTGATTTTTAACTTATGTTTGAATATGGTCAGCACCTTTCTTTTTTGAACAGCTGAGAGGGCATACTATTTGATATGATCCATCAATCCTTTAGATGCATGTCCTACATACCAGGCATCATACTGGCACTGAAATTCATATATCACAGTACTCATTTGTGTGATAGGCAGAGCATCTTTGTGGTTAACGGCCGCGTCTGGTGACTAGAGAACACTATTCATGTTCCTCCTTCATAGGGGCAGTATAAACCTGCAGACCCAAACTTTGGGAATACAATTTCACACTTAGAAAACACATGGACTTTTTAAAATTCATTTTAGAATGGAGCACATGGATATTATAAGGTTGAGCACTCGAATGAATTTGGAATGTTTTGAAGCAGGGCTCACTAAATGCAACCTAAAAATGGTCATCGATGAGAAGCAAACATGCTGAAGCTATGACTTTTGATAAAGTGGACATTAGGCTGACTGATAAATTTGAGCTGTGTCACTGAGATCAGCAACCATCTGTGGGGTTGCCAGCACACATACCAAAAAGGTCAAAACAATAAGTTTCCCCCTAACTGTACATATATTTGCAAACGATCAAATGCATTCAAATTTAAATGGTCCATTCCTGGCCACATTTTCCTTTATCTAGTTAAATCTGTTCTGATACAGTGCACAGCACTACACAGCAGCCCTGCAGGTTGCTTTGGATATTGTACCTGCAATTCTAACTAAATACACTCTGTCACCTCCCTGGGGGTAATCATGACACAAACTGCAAAACAATGTAGGGCATGTGTGGTAAAATATTCATATTAATTCTTTATGCAGTAACAAATGAACACTTAAAAAAAACAAAGAGAGCTATTTGTTTGATTACCTCAGGGTGCAGCTATGTTTATTAATAATTTACAAATTAGGTTAGCATGTCACTTATCAAATGTAGTACACCACATGCTATCAGTACAATGCTTAAAGAGACCTTTAATAGTGTGCGTAAATAAAATGTGTAAAAGGAATACACTTTTTCAAGTTCAAATTTCAGAGCTTTCAATCCAAAATGCTTATTTCAATCATCCCCTTTCTTCTCCTGGTAAACAATGGTAGCTGATGCTAACAGCAGTGTGTTTCCAACTGAAAACAAAGCTTGAGTTCTACGGAGAGATTTAGTCTGTGAAACAATTAGTTTCAACACACATGGCGGTAACAGAAGGAGCCAACACTGAGGAGTAATTTTGCTGTGTAATGATGCTGTTTACGCAAGCTTCATACTTGAAGCAGATAGATGGGGACAAGGGTGAAATCTTGAGGCAAGGATATAATCAGCTGGTGTGTGGGATTTCTATTAACACTGTTTCTTAGTTACATCAAGTGAAAATTTGGGCAAAGCACACTGTATTATATAGTCTTTTACACCTATGTCATTAGACTCTAATAGCTTTATCCCACGTGAGATTCCATGATCCAATGGTTTCATATTATTATAAGTATTCACTGGTGATAATCTTGACAAGAGATCATTACCTAACATAGGCCTTTGCAACTAGGGCCAGACCTATTCTATCTGTGATCAGCTGCTGGACATGCTGCAGCATTCTCTGTCATAATGCTAATGCCTTCACTGGGTCTCCTTCACATACAAGACGCAGTAGATTCTGTACAACCTGCATACACTCCATGCACAAACATTCTCTGTCTGTATAAATGAAGCAGAAAAAGAGATGACCCTTGGATCTTTATTTTCCTACTGAAAACTATGAGAGACAAGAACGGGACCCAACTGGGCACAGGGACCATGGAGGAACTGCTCTGACATGCTCCATTTGATATTCATCCAGAGCTCATCTACATGGCATCAGCCACCTGAGCTTCATTTCTTTTTAACTAAAGGGAAGGCCAATGTGGAATATTTGTTGGATTTCCAAACAGAGAAGCCACACTTTGAAGCCTGTACACTTCAAAGCATTAAATCTTATATTGTTTTGGCTGTCAGTTTTGTCAAATAAGTTTGGAGGGTTTTTAGCTGTGAGACCTGGCAACATTTCTTTTACTCACAAAACTCACCTCATTAACTATGTACTGTGCCCCCCTAGTGCCCAGCTCACCCAATTTCAGCCCCAACTTACCATGGGGATTTCGAAGAATTTATCATTTACCAGATTTCACCAAAAAACAGCATTCCTGGCACCTGGACCATGTTTAAAAGGCCGCTGTATACCCAGGCAAATGCTAGCATTCCAAAGTTGTCTCACTCGTTGGCAGACATCAAAGAACATTGTCAGAATCATGAGAAGATCAATGACCTCCTTCTGTGTGCCAGGCTAAGTGCCACACTCTTCTCTCTGCCACTTCACACTCTGTCTCTATTACTGCACCTACCTCCCACCAAGGCTCATGCTCCACCACTCTCACTGTTGTCTGTAACATCATCCCTCAATCACACTCATTTTCCCCAGTCTTCCAGACCATTAACACTGTGACAGCCGAGACATCTACTTTCACCTCACTCAGTCCCACCCTTTCTCTCTTTCTGAGAGTAGACAGCCCACAAGAGAAGGCCTGGATGAGTGGAGGGGTATCTGATATTTGACTCTTCTGCCCCTTGTGGACAGAATCCTGTCCCTGGCAGGAGAAGACTAGGACCAGCCTTGCAGAGATGCTGAGACATTGATGTTTCACCAACTGCAGGATACCTGAGTAAGTGTTACTCTTCATTCCATTGTAACTCTTATATGAACCCCATTGACAGTATCATTCAGTGAACACCACTAGCCGTGAGACTCCCTTTTGTTTTGTGCTATCTCCTTCCCCCTGACCTTGGACAGCACCGAGTCCTCAGAGGAACCATTGGCAAGACTGCCTCCTGTATTCACACAACCAGCTCCGACACTGGGTACTTCAGTGGGAATGTCACACTTAGGTTATTTGGGAGCACCATCTGGTGAGCACCTCACTGAGACAGCTCTGCAGCTGACGGAGGAAGAAATGCCCCAAGACATTGGCACTTGGAGGACTGTCAGAGACCAGGCTCCTGCTCAGCCCCAGACAGGAGAGGCCTCTGTGATGTTGGGAAACAGGGACCTTATCCACATGGACAGGGAAGAACAGGAGTGGCAGACGGGAAGACAATGGCCCTCCTTACCCAGAAGCCACTGCAGTACAGCCGTCCTATGAGACCCAGCCGCCTCAGTTTGATGCTGCCAGGGAGAGCTGGGTTCTTAGGAGAGATGCATAGACTGCACTCCATCTGCTTAATCCTTTTTTCCTTGAAGGTTAGTTACAGGTTTGGGGAATCTGATGCCCTCTCCAAGTGCCCTTTCCTCACAAGGAGACAGGTTGGTGTTGGGGGGGTCACCAGCCAGAGAAGAAACCATAAGGTATGCGGCATAGGCCCACCTCCCTCTGATCCTTGGAAAGAAGACCCTCAGTATGTCTGGGCCATCCAGATGCAAACCCCACTGAGGCCACCCGATGAAATCTCTGTGACCAATGGGTACCACTGCCAAGTGAGTTCCTTCCAGCCCAGCTGCAGAACCAGGGACTACACCGAGACACAGTGGGAGGGAAAAGAAGAGAAATCTTTTAAGGACACATTGCTGGTGCAGTTGGTAGCACACAGTTATTACATTTATTATGTGTTTGGACAAATTTTATTGGTTTTGCGCGACATCTGTTTATTTATCTCTCTGTGAAGCCACGAATGAACTGTGTCAGCTCAAGATCTAACATCAAGTTGACACAGGGATATACCAGGGATTGATTGATGTCTGTGTTGAGGGGCTCCTGCAGCTTGTGGAATTCAAGAGGAACAAGGCAGGTTGTATCGACATCACTGTCCCGGTGATCCAACATTCCTATTCTTCCCCTGTGCCCAGTGTACAAAACAGTGTTAGTCCGGAGGAAGTGATCAGAAATGTTCAGGGCAATGAGGCATATGGCACACAGGCAGCCAATGCATTAGGGTGGCCAGGGATCCGGGAACCTATAGGGTCTGTGTCCTGTCTCGTGCATGGTCTGCCTGTAATGTTATTCTTCTTTAAACGCACTGACTTCATTGCGTCCTGCAGTGTCCTCCCTCACAGGTCGAGACACCTATTCTGTGCACTCCATATATGGTCATAGTCATTGGTACTTTGAAATGGTAGAAGGTTTCAGTGAATGCTCTTGACATAGTGATTGCCAACTTCCAGCTTGATGTGTCAGTGAGACCCCAAACATACAGATCACCTTCCTGGTAGCTCTCCCCATGAGAGCCATAGGCTTCGCTCCAGCCCAGACCCCTGCCCAAGCCATCTGCATACACCTGGACCTACCCACCCTCCTTTCATCACTCCACCCACCCACACCCCCTTACCCGGGCCATGCCAGGTGTGTTCTTACCCCCTCTCCCAACAGAAGTGTCCCATCCGTGAGTGATACCGCCTCACACTTTATCCCATGCTTATTAACCTACCTACCCATTACAAATACAGTTGTCCCATTTTCACAATTGCCATCCCTCTTTCCCCACAGGAAGCCTGCAGCCCGCAATGCTGAGACCTGATTGGCTGCTTGCTGCACATGCGGTGTGTTTGCTGTGTACGTGGTGCAGGTGTGAGACTGACATAGTGCACTGCTGCACAGCAAGATGTCCGCCCCCTTGACTGAGCACGAGGTATGTTTCCTGGTGTATGATTGCACAAATAGGAATGACATGGCAGGGATGCTGTGAGCATGCCGGTAATCGCTAAGTGAGTGAGAGCTGAGAGAATAAGTGAGGAGCTCTAAGATACAGTCTGGTCCCATCTGTGCAGAATGTGTCACTGCTCCAGCCTTTCAATGCTAATTGTAATATGCTTCCAAAGCATCCCACATGTGGATGGGAGAGTGCCTTGAGGATCTTGAGGCACTGTCGATCGTCAGCAGCCAATGTCTGTGAATGAGGGGGGTGTGTCTGACTGGTGCCCATGAATCATACCCTGAGATGTTTTCATTCTTATAGAGAACATAATGAAGTCCAATCCTATCTTTCCTTTAGATTTCACTAGTTGCTTTTTGACTCCATTCTTCATGAATCTTAGGTAACTCTCCCCTGCCATCTGACAGATCAAAAGTGAGACTGGCACCTGTTCCATCACTTATTCACACCACGTTCCCTTTTAAATGATTACTGTCAACACCAGATGGACCTGGCAGTTGCTCCAAGATTTTACAGCCATTGCTGATGCCATCTGTGATCTAATCTAGTCTTTCAGTAAGACTCAGGCCATTCTGTGTAATTATTGTACAATACTCGTGGCATTTTAAACAGCAATGTTGGAAATCAGTCACCCAGTCCAGCGGTAACATTCAATCATTCTGTGTGAACTCTTCAACATGTCACAGCAGCAAGTCCATTAATGCTTACGATCTGTGTTCATTCATTTGTGGGAACTGAATACCATATGCTTCATTTTCCATATTTTGACTGAATACTGTTATTATGGGCTAAAATAATGTGTTTCCTTAGGACTTTTAATCTGTTGTATTGAGGAGATTGTGGAGCCAAAATGCTCATAACTAAAATAGATCCTAATTATTTCTTTATGGACTATTTATCAATCAAGACACATATTACAGTTTAATGTATGTTTTAATACTAGCTTGCATTCAAAAACTATATTAATTTTTTAAAAAAATGTAATACTTAATTCTGACATAAAATACATAATTTATCAGATATTTCTAAGCACACTGGCATTTTAATTTATGGCATATATCAGTGTAACACATCAAGTACTAATGCACCATTTCTCCCATTTATGAGTTTATTGGGTCAGCTGTCTTGACCTCGATAGTTAAAAGACAGATGCTGTGACAGCACAACATTTAGTACTTCGACATTTATATATTTTCAATAAGAAAGGATACTTAAGTATGACTGAGCGGATTCTGCTTTCTGAAAGGATTTAATAATTGTGAGATGGTATGTTCTGACTGCTGCTGTGAGTGTCCCACAATGTAAAATGTCAAATTGTTTCTTTCTACCAATATACTTCTGATTCAAACACAAGGCTAATTCCTAATCAAAGCAGCTCAGTTAGGCAAGAAACCTCATTAGGATCAGGAGCTCATCTTAAAATTGGAAGAAAATTCTCCAATGAGATGAAGAGATCAAAAAGCAAGTTGAAAATGAAGAACTTGTACCAATTTATATGGCGTTACACATATATGAATGTACTACTTAGGAAAAGACCTCGGGCCTGCTCCATCACTCAATAAGATCATGGCTGTTTGTAGCCTCAAATCCACATTCTCATCTATCCAAATAACCTTCACACCCTTGCTTAACTAGAACCTATCTACCTCCACTTTAAAAATATTCAAAGTCTCTGCTTTCACCACATTTTCAGAAAGATAGTTGGAAACACTTCTGACCTTCTGACAGAAGAATGTTGATCAATTTTAAATTGACCCCTGAGTTTTAGACAGAGACTCCCAGTTTTAGATTCTCACACGAAACAAAACATCCTCTCTTCAACTATCCTATCAGTCAAAATCTTTATATCTCAACCAAGTCATCCCTTACTCTTGTAAACTCTTGTTACATACAAGCCTAGCCTCTCCAACCTTTCTTCATTAGGCAACATCCACCATTCTAGGTATTAGTCTAGTAAGCCTTCTCTAAACTGCCTCCAAGACAATTATATCCTTCCTTAAATAAGGGGATCAAAATTATCCACGGTGCTTCAGATGTAGTCTCACTATTTCTCTGTATGACCAAAACAAAACCTTCCTACTTTTGTATTCAAGTCCCTTCACAAAAAAACATAACATTCTATTAGCTTTCCTCGTCACTTGCTGCAGCTGAAAACTAACCTTTTGTGATTCACATATGAGGATACCTGGCAGTTTTTGGATCTCAGTGCTATGCAATCTCTCACCATTTAGACAACACACTTCCTTTTTATGCTTCCAGTGAAAATGGGCAAATTTATATTTCCCCACATTATAGTCTATTTCTGGACCTTTCCCCAATCTCTTAACTTATCCATTTCTCTTTATAGCCTCCTAAATCCTCTTCACAATGTACTTTCCTATCTATCTTTGTGTCATCAGCAAATCTGGCATCCATATCTTCACCCCTTCATTTCAATTATTTATATAAATTATAAATAGCTGAGGTCACCACACCATTCACTGCAGCATACCAGTTGTGATATCTTGCCAAATTGAAAATTCCCCATTTATGCCTGCTCTCTGTTTCCTGTCAGCCAGCCAATCTCCTATCCATGCCAATGTGCTACTCCCTACACCAAGAGCTTTTATTTTCAGCAATAGCCTTTCAGCAGTAGCACCTTATCAGAAATTCTCTGAAAATCAAAGTACAGTACATCTGCCACCTCTCTCTTATCTACAGCTTATGTTACATTCTCAAAGGAATCAAATAGATACATGAAACATGATTTCTCTTTCATAAAATTATATTGAATCTGCCTGATTATCTTAATCTTATCTAAGTCTATAGCTTCTAACATTTTTCGATGGCAGATATTAAGCTAATTGGTTTATAGTTTTTTTTTGCTTTCTGTCTCCCTCTCTTTTTCAATAAAGAGTTACATTTGCAGTCTTCCAATCTAGAGAACCCATCTCTGAATCAAAGGAGTTTTGACAAATTCAAACCAATGCGCCATCTCACTAGCCATTTAGTTTAAGACACGAGGATAAACTCCATAACATCCAGGCACTTGTCAGCCCACTGCTCCAATTACTTACTCAGCACCGGATTTTCCTGAGTTTCTGCCTTAATTCCATTTCCCAATTTATTGCTGCTTCTGGGATATTACCTGTATCCTCTATAATGAAGATTGATGTAAAATAACTCACCAATTCATCTGCCAGTTTCTTATTTTCCATTAGTAATTCTCTAATCATACCTTCTGTCAGACCAATGCTTATTTTGTAATTTTTCTTTTTTAAATTATTTGTAGAAACCCATTTTATTCATGGTTAGCTTCCTCTTGTACTCTAATTTCTTTGTTTTTGTTCATTTGTTGGTCATTTTTGCTGTATTTTTATTTCTATCCAATTTCCTGGTGTGAACACCTTTTTTTGCTCAATTACATGGTTTTTATTTAAGTGTGATATTACCCTTAACTTTTCTAGTTTACCACAGATGGATGGTACATCCTTCAGAATTTTTATTTTAAGAGGGAAAAATATACTTGACCTCGTCCTTACCAATGTGCTGGCTACAGATGCATCTGTCCCTGACAGTATTGGTGAGAGTGACCAGTGCACTTATGGAGGTAAAGTCACACCTTCACATTGAGAATAACATTCACTGTGTTGCGTGGCATTGTTCCCATGCTAAATGGGACAGACTTCAAAGAGATCTAGCAACTCCAGACTGGGTATCCACGAGGCAATGTGGGCCATCAACAGCAGCAGAATTCAACTCCGGCACTATGATGGTGCTGCCTCTTTAACAAGGTTATGTTGTCCGTGGTATTTTTAAAAGGGGTTATAAAAGACTAAGGTTCAGATTTGTCTGGGTTGGGCCACTTTGATTATGGCTAACAGATACTGCCTAAGGCAACAATCAGGGAAAAGGGCTACTAGGTTCTTTTTTTAAAAAAAAACACTTGTACAATGAAAAGGGAAGTTTCTAGTTTGGTTTAGTTTTTAACTGGGGACCCAGAGAAACTCTGGGGACAGAGAAGCAGTCTGTTCAAAGCTGCTGGTAAAATAAACAGCTAAAGTGATAAGGGGTTCCATGCTGATTCCTCCCTGATATCTCTCCTGTAAGAACCTGTGTTTGATTTTACCAAATTACCAAGGAGTGTGTTTATGGAAAGTTGCAAGAAATCAGAACAATTGTTTGTTACGTTGCATGGATATCATGTTGTTCGGGACTTTAAATAGTTGGTACTCTAAATTCTGTTTTCTTTTGCTTGCGTTCCATTGGTAAATAAATTCTGTCTAGTTTAAAACCAGCTAGAATATCCACCTTATACCTGCTGAAAGCAACTTGAAAAGTTAGAGGCTGGGCCACCTTCTTGAAATGTTTTGAGAGGGTCTGGCCTGGTCCATGACCGCATTTCCCCCACTCAACTATTACCATCAATCCAGGGGATCAACCCTGGTTCAATGGAGAGTGCAGGTGGGCATGCCAGGAGCAGCACCAGGAATACCTGAAAATGAAGTGTCAACCTGGTGAAGCTACCAAACAGGATGCCAAACAGCACCAGCAGCAAGTGATAGACAGAGTTAAGCGATCCCACAATGAGCAGGTCAGATCTAAGCTCTGCAGTCCTGCCACATCCAGCCGTGAATGGTGGTGGACATTTAAACAGCTCACTGGAGGAGGATGCTCCACAGCCATCCCCATCTTCAGTGATGGAAGAGCGCAACATATCAGTGCAAAAAAGAGGCTGAAGCATTCACAGCAATATTCAGCCAGAAATGCTGTGTGGATCATCCATTTCAGCCTCCCCCAGTGCTCCCCAGCATTACAGATACCAGTCTTCAGCCAAATTGACTCACTCTATGTGATATCAAGTTGGAGGCACTGGATGCAGCAAAGGCTATGGGCCCTGACAACATTCTGGCAATAGAACTGAAGAAACAAAACAGAAATTGCTGAAAAAGCTCAGCAGGTATGGCAGCATCTGTGGTGAGAAATTAGAGTTAACATTTCGGATCGAATGACCATTTCTCAGACCTGGATTAGTACTAAAAGCTTGTGTTTCAGAACTTGCCACTCCCCCAGCCAAGCTGTTCCAGTACAATTACAACACTGGCATCCACCCGACAATGTGGAAAATTGTCTTGTGCATAAAAAACAGAACAAATCCAACCCAAGCAATGACCACCCCATCAGTCTGCTCTTGATCATCAGTAAAGTGATGGAAGGGGGCATTAACAGTGCTATCAAGCAGCACCTGCTGAGCAATGACCTGCTCAGTGATGGTCATTTTGGATTCCACTAGGCCCACTCAGCTCCTGACCTCATTACAGCCTTGGTTCAAATATGGACAAAAGAGCTGAATTCCAGAGGTGAGGCGAGAGTGACAGCCCTTGATATCAAGGTCACATTTGACCGAGTATGGCATCAAGGAGCCCTGGCAAAACTGGAATCAATGGATATTGGGGGCAAACTCTCCACTGGTTAGAGTCATACCTGGCAGATAGGAGGATGGTTGTGTTTGTTGGAGATTAGTCATCTCAGCTCCAGGGCATCTCTGCAGGAGTTCCTCAGGGTAGCGTCCTAAGCCCAACCATCTTCAGTTGCTTCATCAATGACCTTGGCA
Source organism: Chiloscyllium plagiosum (assembly GCF_004010195.1). Classification (NCBI taxonomy): domain Eukaryota; kingdom Metazoa; phylum Chordata; class Chondrichthyes; order Orectolobiformes; family Hemiscylliidae; genus Chiloscyllium; species Chiloscyllium plagiosum. The sequence goes on along the minus strand of NC_057731.1, from coordinate 41,507,033 downwards.
CAAGTCAGGAGTGTGATGGAATACTCCCCACTTACCTAGATGGATGATGCTCCAACAACACTTAAGAATCTTGACACCCTCCAGGACAAAGCAGCCCACTTGATTAGCATAACATCCACAAATATCCTCTCTCTCCCCCACTAGCACTCAGTAGCAGCAGTGTGTACTATCTACAAGATGCACTGCAGAAATTAACCAAAGATCCTCAGACAGCATTTTCCAAACCCATGACCACTTCCATCTAGGACAAGGGCAGCAGATATATGGGAACACCTACCCCCTGCAAGTTCCCCTCCAAGCCACTCACCATCCTGACTTGGAAATATCTCGTCATTCCTTCATTGTCACAGGGTCAAAATCCTGCAATTCCCTCCCTAATGGTATTGTGGGTCAACCCACAGCAGGTGGACTATAGCAGTTCATGAAGGCAGCTCACCACCACCTTCTCAAGGGCAACTCAGGATGGGCAATAAATACTGGCCCAGCCAGTGACGCCCACATCCCATAAATGAGTAAAAAAACATGTTTTTTCTTTAAGTTTGATGTTAATTTTAACTTTTCTAGTTAACCACAGATGGTGGATTCATTCTTTGGAATTTGTATTATTCTTTGGAATGTATGTATTCGATGTATACTGGAACATCCCCTTGTATAACTGTCACTGCAAATCTATTGTCCTATCCTTTAACCTAATTTGCCAATTCATTATAGTGAGCTCTAAACCAGGAAGGGGAATCTATGGAGAAAAGGCAGGGAAGTGTAATAAAGGATTATCAGCCCAGCCATGATCTCATTGAATGGCAGAGTGGACTCAATGGCTCACTTCTGCTCCTATATTTCTTGGTCTGAGAGTCTGATGGAATATGTTGGGCTACATTTATGGGTAAGTGGGGAAGTGCAGGGACCTTATAACTGCAGGAAAAACCTAGAAATTCTGTGAATGCAAAGATTCTGCTAAATTCATGTCAAAATATCATCCTATCAATGATTGCATTTCGCTGGAAATGTTGCTGGAAGAAAATGCCAATAAGTGGGCAGCTTCAGTGAGGGATCATTGTCAGTGTCTCTTCTGTCTCCTAGCCATTGCAAAGCATTGTGGGTTTGGAGGAAGGCTGGGAAGGGATTTGCTTGAGGGTGGGGAGATTTGTGAAAGTGGGCTGTTGGGTGGCAGTTCTTCCTCTTGAACTTACAGCAATGCTCTTAAAAAAATACTTTTCCACTGGATCTAGTTGCTTCAACCCAATATCCTTTAACCTAGGAATCTTGCTTGGCCAATATTAGATTTAAAATACATTATTAACAAAAATGAAAGCAAGTATGTTGGCAATGGTTTGGGTTTGGATTTCTCTTAGTTGATAATTTGATCCTATTCCTTACCATCCTGTGCCCATCATGGGCACGTGGAGGGAGGTTAGCTGGTACTAAAAGTTACCCTCTAAGTCCAATGGACTAGCAGATGGGATCTTAGTTTCACATCCCAACTAATCTGACACATTTGACAACGTAACTAAGGTGACATTTTCTCGGATCTACAAATATACCTACCAGAAGCTCAGCGATCTCACTCAGTGAATCACTGTGCTTTCTGTCATTTTCTATGTTTAGAATCTGAAGCAGCTAAACCCAACATTTTAATTGAAGTTTGTACATATCATAGATTTAGTGACTAATAGGGGTGACTATGTGCATATGCCAGTTTACTTTTTAAAAAATTCAGCCTATTATTAATTGAAGATTCATTTTCAGCTGCATTTAATGACTTTCTGTCATACGAGAGACAGAGTGAGATATTTACTCCATTGCACAGATATTCATCCGACCTCCCCCAGCACAGTGGCATGGAGTAGTCTGAGACTTTCAGACATAAGGAATGCATTAGAAGTTTGTACTCTTCCTGTGCAGCATTATGAGTTGGAGATAAGGCTGTAACTTCATAGGGCAGGTCCAGCAATCTGAGACCCTGTTCAATGAGGCTGTACACTTCTTGTGTTTCTTGTTAAACTTGACCTTTCCTGGTGTGACTGAATGATACTCTGGATAGCAGCCAACCTGAAAATGGTCAACTCTCTTGACTTAATCTAGCAAGTTTAAGTGACAGGTTGACTCAGATTTCTGGCCTTCTGAGTATTAGCCAGATATTTAATTACTGAGGCTACTGGACTGGAAGCTGCAACTGGTTTTTGATATTAGCCTGTGTTCTTGGTGAAATTAGTTTTTGGAATAGAAAAACAAAGCAGGAATTCAAAAATATCAAATATTCAAGCTCTTTAAGTTTGGGGGATGTATTGGACCTAGCTCAATGATAGGTACAGTAATAAAAGTGCATGATTCAGGCACACTGGTTATTGTGATTTAGGCAGCACAAAAGCTTCAACCTATCTGCTCAGTCAAATGCCTGCAACGTGCAGTCAGTGCTAAGTATGCTGCTGAGTGCCTTCCCATCTGAGTAAGGAGGTTACAATTGGGAGGAACTAGTCTTTTATTGTGTAGTTTGATGTCACACTATGAGTTTGGATTCAAGACAGACTGGTCAAGGAGAAGGCAGAGTCAAGAACTGTCTTTAGGTTTAGATTTCAAAGTACACTATTCATTACACATTAATAATATGCAAGGTATAACATAATACTAAATACTACAATAGATCTAACAGGTATGATCTTCTAATTATACAAAGAACAAAGAACAGATACAGGCCCATTGGCCCTCCAAGCCTGCGGCACCACATTTCCATTTTAAAACTGTCCTTCCTTACAGGATCCATATCCCTCTATTCCCTTCCTATTCGTGTTTTCATCCAGGTGCTTCTTGAATGCTGCTGCTGTGGTGCTTCCACCACCGCCTCTGGCAGTGCGTTCCAGGCACTCACCACCCTTTGTGGGAAGAACTTGCCTTGCACGTCTCTTTTAAACTTCCCCCGTCGCACCTTGAAACTGTGTGCCCTAGTAATTGACCCTCCACCCTGGGAAAAAACGTCATACTATTATTGCCGTTTACAATCTTATAAACTTCTTTCAGGTCACCCCTCAACCTCCTGTGTTCCAGTGAAAACAAACCCAGTCTATCCAACCTTTCTTCAAATCTCCCATACCAGGCAACGTCCTGGTAAACCTTTTCTGTACTGTCTCCAAAGCATCCACATCCTTCTGGTAGTGTGGTGACCAGAACTACACACAATATTCCCATTGTGGCCTTACTAAAGTTCTATAAAGCTGCAGTATAACTTGTCTATCCTCGTATTCAAAGCCTCTTCCAATGAAGGCAAGCATGCCATTGGCCTTGTTTGCTACCTTATCTACCTGTGCTGCCACTTTCAGCAATCTGTGGACCTGCATTCAATACTCCTGAGGGCCCTGCCATTCACTGTATAATGTCCACCTATACTTGAACTTCCAAAATGCATCACCTCACAATTGTCTGGATTAAACCCCATCTACCACTTTTCTCCCTATTTTTCTGATCTATATCCTGCTGTATCCTCTGACAATTCTCACTATCCACAACTCCACCAATCTTTGTATAGTCCGCAAACTTACTAATGAGACCAGCTATTTATGTAGATCACGAACAGCAGAGGTCCCAGCACTGATCCCTGTGGAACACCACTAGTCACAGCCCTCCATTCTGAAAAGCATCCTTCCACCTTCTACCCTCTGCCATCTATGACTACGCCAGTACTGTGTCCATCTTGCCAGCTCACCCTGATATCATGTGACTCCACCTTCTGTACCAGCCTGCCATGAGGGCCCTTGTTATATTAGGGAAAGATTATTCTCTCTTCTTTATTTGCTTCTATCCTTGTGCTCTCAACTCTGTTTCTCATTCCAGAGTGTTGTGTAATCTTGTGTGGTGTGGTTTAGTGCAGTATGGTCTATTCTTTTGGTTTTAATTCCGCCTTCACTGTGCTATTTATGCTCCATGAGGTACAGCTCTATGACATCGTCACAAGTTTGCTCCAGGGGTCAGCTTACCCTCCCGAAAGCAAGCCTATATCTCTTAAGTAGGAAATATATCTGGCTGCAGCAGCTGTTGGAGTTCACCATAAAAGTGACTTTGATCTGAGAGTGGCACAGAATGTCAGACAGCATGCTCCAAGGTGCCTTGGCATTGCACTGGAGGATTGAATAGATTGCACCTTATTCTTCAATCCCTTCAGGGCAAACTCTGAGGAGCTAATGAGACAAGATAACTCAGCAGGTCGGTTCCATCTAAGCGGTTCCAAGGACCTGAATGCAAGCGGTTCCATTACTCATGAGTGGTTAACTTACATGAATGCATCATAATGTTCTACCACTACCTCACACGCAGCCCAACTTACCACAAACTTTTATCACAAGTCACAATAACTCATGTTGAACCTTCCTAGATCCACATGGCCTGCACACCCACATTTCAGAGCTTTCACATATTGTCAACTATTCAGCACATTACCCTAAAAGGTTCACCCAATTTACTGACACACCTTTCTCTTTCTTACAGGACAAGGTTATACAGGCAGGGAGCTGGAAGGAGACACGCCAGACTGCATGTTCTTAGCCTGATGGAGCAGAGGACCCACTATGGCCAGCCAAGGGGTTGAAACGACTAATAAATGACGCTGTACTCTTAGTTAATCCTCCACCTCAGACCCAGCTGCTCTGGATTCCCAGGTTTCAGCTGGCTTAAGGACGCGTTGCTTGCCTTTTCCTCTCCTGCTGCTCCATTCACCGCAATCAACACTCATTCCTTCCCCTTTCAGATTCCCAAGGGTATCTGAGCCTTGGTACAACTGGGTGAAATGGAAGAGGAGTTAAATATCGGTGATAATAAAACAGCATGACTTAAACTCACAACTCACGGCCACCAGCTCTGAACCTGGCACTAAGTGGACTTCAGTGGGTAGCAGCAAGATGGCATCTATATAGGAGACACCGCATGTGAAAGGCCTACTGCCAGAGTGCAGGGGATGGGTAGCTTGGGAACCAGCTCACGAGATGAGGAGCTCACACAGTAGTGATATTGCAAGGGTCTCAGATGATCACTCGAGAGGCACCAGCAAGGGCGCCACTTATCAGAGAGTGTGCTGCACTGTCAAGAAACATGGTGGTAGGGGTCATCCATTGATACTGAACTTTATGCAGAGGTCAGAACCCATCCTTTCCAATGTGGAAGAGGTAGCTATTTCCATGAGAATACTCAGAAGTTAACTGTGATGTACCATCTCACGACCGATGTAGCACAAGCAGAAGCCAGCCAGAGTCTGACTGCTTCAGTGGAGACTCAGATTGAAGATGTACCATCTCAGTTTCCTGCTTTGCTGCACATACCCATGCTCAGAGGGCCAGCAGCTTATTGCAGCAGTCCAACTATCTGGCCTCACATGTGTGTTTTTGGGATCACTGAGACTCCAGCCTTGGGGAGAGGCAGCAATTTCATGGACCATGAAAGTTTATTCCCCTCTCAGGATGTTGGGGCATAGATTCCTAATCCTGTCCCCGAAGCCTTGCTGTTGCTGACCAGCCAGCTGGCCCAAGATGCTGCCAGCTATGCTGGAAACTGGCCTTTGCAGGCTCTCTGCAGGCTCCCCACTGAAGGAATTGGTGGACCATGCCTTCGCTCCCCTCATCTCAGTCATTACTGAAGAAAGTGTAAAACGCTGACGCCCCAGCACACAGCCCTGTCAGACTTCACTTTAAACATCCTGCCAATTAGACAAAGACCCATTTATACAGCAGCTCTGGTTTCTGCCACTCAGCTGATCTTCTAGCCATGCCAATATGTTACTCCCAACATTGTGAGTTTTAAATTTCTGCAATAACCTGTGATGTGGTGACCTATTGAAGACCTTCTGGAAGTGCATGCATAATACATCCAAGGCTCCCTTTCATCTCCAATGCATATTACTTCTTCAAAGATCTCCAGTAAATTGGTTAAGCTGATTTTTCTTTTTGACAAAACCACATTGAGTCATCTTGATTACCTGATGTTTTTATAAGTGCGCAGATCTCTTTAATGATCAATTCTAACACCATCCTCATAACAGATGTCACACTAACCGCTCTGTAGTTTCGTCAATTTCTGCATCCTTCCCTTCTTGAATGGCAGCATTATATTTGCTACTTCCCAGTCTGACAGACTTTGCCTGAATTGCGAGAATCTTGGAAAATTAACACCAACGCATATACTGTCTCATTAGCTACCTCTTTTAAGACTTTGGAATGAAATCATTTAACAGTTACAGCTCTATCAGTTTGCTCAGGACCACTTTCCTTGTGATTTTAATTTCACCAAGCTCCTTCCTCCCTTCCACTTTCTAGTTTACAGCTGCTACTGGAATTTCTTTTGTATCCTCCAAAATGAAGACAGAAGCAAAACATTTGTTCGTTTCATATAATTTCCTTATTATCCGCTGTTAACTCTCCATTCTCACTCTCTAGATGATCAAGTTTCACTTTATGTACTCTTTTCCTTTTTAAATATCTGTAGAAACTCTTACTATTCATTTTTAGATTCCTAGCTCACTTCCTCTCATATCCCATTTCTTCTTCCTGATTAACCTTTATCATCCTCTGCTGTTCTTTGTATTCTGATCGATCATTGATCTCCCGCTCATGATTGCACTATTGAACATTTCTGTTCCCTTAAATCGGATGCACTCCCTAACTTCTTTAGTTAACCACAGGTGGTTGGTTCCAAAATATGCCGCTCTAAAAACCCATCTTACAAACATTCCATTAATTTTTCATCCAGGCCATTACTGGCAATCTGATTTTATTTTCCTGTTGAAATGTAGTTGGAAGCCACCCATGTTTAGATTAAATTAGATTAGATTCCCTACAGTGTGGAAACAGGCCTTTCGGCCCAACAAGTCCACACCAACCCTCTAAAGAGTACACACCCTGACCCATTTCCCTCTGACTGATGCACCTAACACTATAGGTAACTTAGAATGGCTAATTCACCTTACCTGCACATCTTTGGACTGTGGGAGGAAACCGGAGCACCCAGAGGGAACCCACGCAGACACAGGGAGAATGTGCAAACTCCACACAGACAGTTGTCCGAGGCCGGAATTGAACTTGGGTCCCTGGTGCTGTGAAGCAGCAGTTTAATCTCTGAACCACCATGCTGCCATCCCTTTATCACAAGCACCAAAAACACATCAGGCCGGACCAGGTAAGGGTGACAGATTCCCTTCTCTAAAGGGCATTAGTGAATCAGATGTATGAATTTCAGAGCTTTGTCACGATCTCACTCCACATTCAGGGAGTGCAGCAGTTTGCAGTTACAGTACACCTCTCTGTTGAAATGTCAAAGACTTTGAGTGCTTACACAGTATCAATTGATGGGGAACTGAGAGATGTTGCTTTGGTGTGCAGTAGGAATAGAAATCTCTCCAAATTAAGACAGGATGAACAGAAATCAATAAGCAACTAACCTGAGAGTAGTTGCAGATTCCTTTAAAAATGTATCAATGGAGCACCTGTATGTTTAGGTATGGGAGGATAAAGGCAGGAATTAGCTGAAGTATTGAGGTAGAAGGCAGCACCATTACAATTAGGGTACCATGCAGACTGACTGGCATCACCATCTTCATACCTTGCATGGTTTCAGTGCATACTCCTTATACCCGCACAAACACCCACACCAAAATAGCTTCTGGCATGGCTTACAGCAGAAGATATGCATGCCAGACACAAGTGCCATTTTGTACTCAAATGACAGCTGAAATGCTGAAATGCTGAAATAGTCAAGCAATAATGATGAATTGCAAGAAAGGGACTGAAATATTTAAATTTCCCTAAAAAGTAGTTTGACTTGGAATCTCAGGCTGTAAGTTTATGCAGCTCCTACAATGGAAATCCCGGCAGAGTCTGCCCAAATGCGTTCTCTTGTTGTTTTTAACAGGTGAAAAGTCATGAAAATCCAATCCAAAATCTCCAAAAGCAAAGACTCAAATCAGGCTTAGATACTGAGGTGAAAATCAATGTTGAATGAATTAACAAACAGAAATGTTTGGAAGTTTAGTGGTGCTGTGTAAGTGCATTGATCTCCTGGAATCTTCAGGAGCAGACAGTAAAGGTATAGTGATCAGTAACATGGAGGAAGGTAAAACTAGTTAAGGAGTTGGAAGCAAGCAATTCAGAATAGGCTTTATCCCAGGCAGCAGCTGCACCACAGCAGATATATAATGACACAGCAATACATTAGAAGGATCTGGTTCATTAGATAGGCTAATGATTTTCTGGTGCTTTCAGGCATTTCGCCTATTTTTGCAGTAAAAGGAATTTTATCCATTGTTTGATTGCTATGACTCCCTTATATTTTCTTGGCTTTCGTGAGTGCCACTACTGTAGGGCTGGGCAAAATGAAGCACAAAGAATAAGTTGATTGTAAAATGGTGGTAAATGAGGGAAGAGCTTTTTAGGGAGTAAAATAGATTTACGCCTAGAGGCAGAGGGTTTGGGACAGAGGTACTGGATGAATATTTTGCATCTGTCTTTACCAAGGATGCAGATGTTTCCAAAGACGGCTCAAGAGGAAGTAGTTGAGGTACTAGGTTGGCTAAAAATTGAGGAAGAGGAATATTTCAAGCTGATAAGTCACTAGGATTGAATGAGAGCTATCCAAATATTCTACAGGAAGTAAATGAAGAAATTATGAAACTGTTAGCCATTATCTCCCAATTCACCTCAGGTACAAGCACCAGACAGCTAAAGAATTGCAAATGCTGATCAAAAAAGGGGGTAGAGTTAACTCCGAGGCCAGTCAGTGAAATCTTGGGGTAGGAAAGCTTTTACACATGACAACATGGTATAAAATTAACAATGACTTGGACAAGTGTGGATTAATTGAGGAAAGTGAGCATGGACTAGTACAAGTTAAATTTGTGTTCAACTAGATTGTGTTGTTTAATATGGTAACAGGTGGGATTGATGCATGTAGTGGGCTACAGAGATGGGAGAGAGAGAAGACACAAGATGTACCAGGAACCCGAAGCCTTAGGGGGACTGTCATTAGATCACAACTTCTGCCTTTGCCATGTCTTGCAGCACAGCCCCACTCTGTCTCAACTGGCTACCTCATGCTTAAATGTCCTTGCATACCAAGTGTGCAGTGGGAGCACTCCTTTAGGACAAGATTCTAGCACTTAACGTCTGATTGTGCTGGAGTGAGGGTCTGTGCAGCTATCTGTATAGACAGAGTGCACTCTGGAATACGTAGTCCACCCTTGGCTGCACTCACTCCCCTGCACGGATAATGCTCCACTAAATGGGGGATAACATCCTTATAGCCAGATGTGAGAACTGGGACGCCAAGAGGAGGAACATTGGTGTGACAGCTTGGCCCAGGGTGAAGCAGCTGAAGAGTTTGACAGAACAGAGGGAAGTAGATCTTGCTGCCTTCTGTGAGGCTGTCATGGTGAATCTGGAGACAGTGCATCGGCCTCTGGGTTAAACTTCTGGGTGGTGGAGATTGTGGGTTTAGAAGAGATTGTTGGAAAAGTCTTGGCAAGGTGTAGATGAATGGCTGCCTGGCCTGCCTAACAATTGTCCCCTGCAAAGGCCTGAAAGGGCTCCGGTGAATAGAAACTTAATGCAATAACTACAGTCCTTGGAGCCATCAGTATATTAGAGGGTAGCTGACAAAATTGTGATCCCGCAGTGACATGGATCTGAAGCTAGTTATCTCCAAAGTGGTCAGTGAGAGGTGACATGGCCAGTACTCATCATGCAATCTGAGCAGCATTTTCCACTAACTCACTGCTTTGTGACTGTGTGTGAATAAAGGAAATGACATTATTCTTTACCAGCTCACCTGCCGGCTCAGGTGGCACCATGGCCTGTTTGATTCCTGGTCTGTACAGAATCAGTTGATCTCAGTTTGTGTGATTTCAGGAACATAGTTAATTTGTACATATTCCTGATATAAAAGTCAGGGATTGGAAGTCAGGGGAGGGGAGGAGAAATAAAGATCCGAGGTCAAGTTTGACATTGCATCAAGTGACCGAACACTACTGTTGAAGTTAATAATAAGATGTGTGTGATTGAGCTGGTGGTGTACATGAAGACAGGAACATACAGCCATGTAACGTTAATCATTTAGAAGGTTAAAGTGACAACTCACCTGTCATCTTTCATAGAGTCATACAGGATGGAAACAGACACTGTGGTCCAACCAGTCCATGCTGACCATGTTCCCAAACTAAACTAGCCCCACTTGCCTGCACATGGGCTATATCCCTCCAAACTTTTCCTATTTATGTATTTTTCCAAATGTTTTTTAAATGTTGGAACTGTACAGGTTGTTCTCCTATAATGCACATTCTGTTAATGTGAATTCACAACAACGTGATTGATGAATTGGAGACACTGTTTCTGTAGCACAAACTTTTAATGTGTGTATTGATTATAACACAATTCCGGCCCCATTAGTTTAAATGTGGCCGCTACTACATGATTTTCTCACAAAACAGGATTGCACGAGAACACAACTACCACGTTATCGCAGAACTGACTGTACTTGCATCTACTCCTTCTTCTGGCAGTTCATTCCACACACAAACCACTTTCAGTGTAAAAACGTTGCCCCTCATGTCCTTTTTAAAACTTTGTCCTCTCACCTTAAAAATATGCTCCCTAGTTTTGAACTCCCCCACCCTAGGGAAAAGGCCCTTGTCATTCACCTTATCTATGCCCCTCGTGATTTTATACACTTCAATAAGATCACTCCTCAAGCTCCTACAACTCTGGTGAAAAAAACCCAGCCTATCCAATCTATTTTTATACGTCAAACCCTCCATTCCCAACAACATCCTGATAAATCTTTTCTGAACTCTTTCCAGTTTAATAATATCCTTCCTTTAACAGGGCAACCAGAACTGCACACAATACTTCAGGAGAGGCCTCACCAATATCCTGTACAATCTCAACATGACATCCCAACTCCTATACTCAAAGGTCTGGGCAATGAAAGCAAGTGTGCTAATCACTTTCTTAACCATCCTGTCTACCTGTGATGCAAATTTCAAATAATTATGTACCTGAATCCTTAGATTTCTCTATTCTACAACACTATCTAGATCCCTACCATTAATTGTCTAAGAATCCCCCCTTGTTTGTTTTATCCAAATTAAACTCCATCTGTCATTTCTCAGCCCATTGGCCCAATTGATCAAGATCCCTTTGTAATCTTAGATAGCCTTCTTCACTGTCCACTACACCATCAATTTTGGTGTCATCTGCAAACTTACTAACCATGCCTCCTACATTATCATTTAAATATTTTTTATAAATGGTAAGCAAAAGTGGACCCAACATTGTTCCCTGTGGAACACAGATCTCGAGTTTGAAAAACAACCCTCTCCCACCATTCTCTGTCTCCTACCATCAAGCCAATTATGTATCCAATTAGCAAGCTCACCCTTGTGATCTAGGTTTATTAATTAGATTACCATGTAGAACCTTATCAAATGCAAGTAAATCCTATTCGTCTTCTTGAATGTTGTAGAAACTGCACACATCCAGGGAAACAGAGAGTATTCCATCACACTCCAGATTTGGGCCTTATGGGTTAGGGAAAGGCTCAGGAAAAGCTGGAGGTGACTTAGTTAGCACAGAGTTCTTACCTTATTCACTGTTGAATGAAGAAAAATGTTGCTGTGCTAGGCTGATGATATTTGTAAGCTACTGCTTTGAAATCATTCACTGTATTGTCTGCACTGCCCAGTGGGTGCTGCAAAAGGACTCATAACACCTGCTTTCACCTGCAATTTACTCCATCTAAAGTTTGGTGCAGTGGTAGCGTCCCTACCAACATGTAAATGGGAAATTGATGCTCAATCCAAAAACATCATGGCAGTTTCTCCAAAAGCTGTCAAGATTCCATAAGAAGAATTCAGCATTGATCTTGTCACCCACTGATGCAGGATAGTCTTTTTTATATATTTTCTAATCGACATGTTCAATGATGTTAGGACAGATCTCTGGGCAGGTGGACACCATCACTGTACCACAACTCTTTTTTATTAAATAGCTCCTGGGTGGAGCTGCAGCAGGGAAGCAAAGTGGGACATCCAGGAGAAGATTTCAACTCATTAAAACATCATCCACTTGGTCAGAGGTAAAAGCGGGATCCTCATATGTGACCATCGTTAATGCATGATTTGTATTTATGCTTCTGTGAGACAGATCTAGTGGGCAAGAGATTTATTTGGACAGTGTAAGGATACTGAGTCTGACTTTGTCACAAGAAGCTAGGCTAGTCTCTTGTGTGACTCAGTTCCAGGAATGCAGACCACCCTGACACCTCTGAGCAACTGATACAGCAGACAGAAATGAAAACAGTGTTAACCCATTGTCAGACTGTTCACATAGACATCAGGCATCATTTGTCCTTCTCATGACATCTTACATGCCACTTAAAGCAGCTTTTCAAAATATATGTACCTGCAAGGAAACTTCCTAAAAATATTACGCTCTGCATTAGTGACAATTAAGTAATTTGCCTTGCAACACCTGGCAGTGTTCTTTTTGGAAATGAATCATTTTATTTTTCAAGGAAATGATTTTAAATGCAATCAAACTTGTTTATTTTTGCTGAAGTGTGTTAACTGTGGGTAATGAATATTAAGTTCTCACAAAATCTTGTGGACAGCAAAGTCCACCAGGTGCATTTCAGAGTGGTTGCTCCAAATATAGATAGTCGACCTGCACAAAGATGCATAACACATTCTCCAGTAGGTGGGGCGAGAAACCTCAGGCCTCCTGGTCCAGAGGCAGGGACTACCACTACACCACAAGAGCCCTATCAGGGGTTGCATGATGCCTGCGCTGTACTATAGTCGGTTCTAGCCTCGGCCAACCTGAGTGATTGTCAGTTTAGCATTTTGTAGAGAAACGATTGGGCTTCTATTCTCATGAGTGTTTCAGTAGAATGACTTTTTATACATTAGTACACCACAAATATCAGGTATTTTACAGGAGACACTCACTTCATGCACACAGACACCAGGTATGTTAAACCTGCAGTTTTAATGAATAACTAGCTGCCTGCTGAATGTTTCTCTTATTCTAACATTTGCTCCCCTGCCTCCAAGTTTGCACGATAGAAGTGGCTGAAAAGAGTTCAGCGGTGTCGTTTTGCATTCCTCTTATTTCCTTGGAGTTGAGTTGTGACCAGATTACACTCTTCCAATTATCAGGACACCATCCATTAAACTGAACGAGACCCATCATTTACCAAGGTATTTGCCCCAGGCTGAGATGTCATTTGATCCTGGGAGGACACAACATCGTTGATTTATTTTGAGGTTTGGATCTCCAATATAATTAGATTCTCCATTTGACAAACGTCGTGCATGGCAAATTCCTCTATAAATCCACCAAACAAGCGACGGGTTACAACATGAAAAGACTTTGAGACATCAGAAAAATAAAGCTTTTTCTTTCTGAAGTAACTGTGTGGACTGGATACAGGTTCAAATGAGGATTGCCAAAATATTTTGTCCAATCGTCTTTCTACATATATGTAAAAACAAAGTTATGTCTCATCTCATTTTCCAAAAGGGTTTGTGTACATCTTCACAAAATAGCCAGTGGTTTTGAATCAATGTCAATAACAGGTAGATTTTTCTCTCTCTCTCTGTATAAGCTTCCGTGCTGTTTCCTTTCTCATGCAGATCAAATGACAATTTCATTGTTTATAAATATTATTCGTACCCCTGCACAGCTGATGGTATCTAGCTGGGGGTTATTTTGGGGCATTTGTGATCCTTGTTTGGATTGGTCGTGCAGATGGGGATGGAAACAGGAGTGAGCCTATGTGTTTTACAGATTGAGAGGGGCCATGATGGATTTGAGACTGAAATGTCAGCAGCACACACAGACAGGATTTATTTACAACACGGAGCTGTTCCTCTTAATACCCTACTACAGCACAATGGGTTTACAATCTCTGGCTGAGGGGCATGCTGAACTCTGCAGAGTGATTTGAATCAGTTCACCAGTACAACCTCTCAAATACAACCGAGTAATTGGAGTGTGGTTTTAATGCTTTTTTTAAAAAAATTCAATCTGGACTATGGTAGTCATGGGAACATCAGCAAGAGGCTGAGACCTTTAACACAAACTGAACTAAAGATATGGAAAGTACTGGATGTAGGTTTGCTCGCTGAGCTGGAAGGTTCAGTTTCAGACGTTTAATCATCCTAGGTAACATCATCAGTGAGACTCTGGATGAAACACTGGTGGTATGGCCCGCTTTTTATTTATTTATTTTGTTTAGGTTTCCTTGGGTTGGCGATGTCATTCCCTGTGGTGATGTCATCTCCTGTGGTGATATCATTTCCTGTTCTTTTTCTCAGGAGGTGGTAAGTGGGATCCAAGTCAATATGTTTGTTGATAGAGTTCCAGTTGGAATGAATGCCTCTAGGAAATCTTGTACATGTCTCTGTTTGGCTTGTCCTAGGATGGATGTGTTGTCCCAGTCGAAATGGTGTCCTTCCTCACCTGTGTGTAAAGATACTAGTGAGAGTGGGTCATGTCTTTTTGTGGCTAGTTTTCTGCCTGTTTATCCAATGTAGCATTTGTTACAGTTCTTGCAAGGTATTTTGTAAATGACATTACTTTTGCTTGTTGTCTGTATAGGGTCCTTCAAGTTAATTAGTTGCTGTTTTAGTGTTACTGGGTTTGGGGGCTACCATGATGCATAAAGGTCTGAGTCACATAAATAAAAAGCAGGCCATACCACCAGGGCTTCATCCAGAGGTTCACTGATAATATTACCTGGCATGGTGATGAAACCTCTGAAAATGAACCTTCCAGCTCAGTGAGCAAATCTACATCCAGAACCTCAACCTGAGCTACAAATCTTCTCAAAACATGCTAATACAGAAAATACCTTTATTGCCAAATTTGCTCTGCTATTCTAGAAATTCTGTAATATTTTTACTGCCACAAATTTTATTTGGGTGCTTAGTCACCAAGTTGGAGGAAGAAAACATTAAATAAATAAAACTAACTGGAGTGCTATAGAGAGAAAATCAAATGGGAAAGAAACCTCAGTAATATTAAGAATTGAATGGACTGGTCACTCTGGAGAACTGTTTTGAATTATACAAGACGTGTTGGATTGGGATGTCTCTTTCACCTGTTTTTTTTCTTCTGATAGAAGTGGAACTGGAATCTTAAAGAGCTGCCTGCCAGCCCAGACTCCATTTTGGAAAGACATTTCCCAGCTACAAAAGTCCTGGGAAATGGGTTTTGGTTTCCCTTATAGTATCTTTGTTTTCCATTTTGAGGCAAACATAATCTATTTGAAGACATTAGAAGTAATTTTCCTGGCTTCACTTCATAAAAATCCAATCTGGTGTCAATGAATCATATAGCTGAAAGAGAGAGGAAAATTATTCAGTTCATAGAAATATCTAATGCAACCTATAACAACATGGGCTTCACCAACGCTAAAGTTCTGCCAAGCTAATCTTCCTTACTCTTTCTGTGGGTATTGTAGGCAATCTAGCAAATGAAGTTCATTTAACGGTTGGGCTCAGGCATGATGGACCAATGGCCTCCTTCCACATCATTAGAATTCTGTGATTCGATGATATCCCACCTCCCAAAGGTCCAGTCTGCTATAAATCTCTCATTCACTCTTTAACCTCCTTTCAATACGGGTATGAGACATTTTGGTTCATGGTGATAGAAGAGAACCACTGGTAGGTCTTAACAAGAAGGGGCATTTATTTTAACAATGAGGTGCTGTTTACTAGATTACATTTGTCATTTTGAGTCTATACCACCAACAGCTACTTCGTGTACAAGGTAATGATGTTAATGTTTCTCTTAAATTGACTCCCCTCTATTCAGCTGATGTCACACATACAGCCTGTGGGTGGAGACAACAGTCTAGATAATCAGAGAGTCATTGCCATATTGGAGACTGGAGTCATGCATTCAGACCGTGGGAAAAACCCAAAGCAGCTGACTCTGAGGGAATTGCTCAGGAAATTAAAATTCTGATCGGCAATCTGGAACACTTCCAAAAAGCCCCTTAAAGAATTCAAAGGGACCCATCTCACAAATTTAATAGTGACTGAGGGAAGGTTTTAATAATGATCTGCTGCTGGACTTTGGGGTTCATGAGCAACTTTGTAACAAGAGGACTCTGCCCAAGAATCTCCAGCTGAGATATTATCACCAGGCTTACGGCCTGATCAAACTTTCTGAGCCAAGGAGTTTGACTCAAGCTTTCAGAGGGAGCAGATGCATCTGATCCAACTCTGCAGAGTCCTATAGTGACTATGCCTGACCACATGTAGTTGTGCTTATTACTAACATGCAATAAACCTTCTTACTATCCAAGAACAGTGTCTCTTCTGTACAGATTCTCAACTGTGGTGTATCCTCTAACACTAATCACCAGATAGACCAAAAATAAAATAAGAATAAAGGAGGATTGATCACAAAAAACTACCTAAAACAACCTTTAAACAGTCCTACATTGTGGTTGAGGTGGCAAATAGCAAAAATTGCCAGCATGGTTGTCTGGTAAAACTCCACACTTCTCTTTCAAACTCAGGCAGACAGGGAACTCTTGGAAAGTTCACAATACCCAGCAATACTAGTACAAACAGTGGGTTTTATCACAACTGAGTGTCAATCCTTAGCTGTCTGACAGAGGATGGACTTGAAGAAGAATCCTGCAGGTTGCCTTTAGGTGCTGTTTCATTACTGAACCTCAGGCTTTCAAGTGAAACAGGTTTACTTCTGCCAGCTGCACTGCAGAATAGAAGCTGCCTGACTGTGGGGGAACTGATGGCTTTATAAACTGAGGAAAATATGTCAGGGAACAGATTGCTGATTCCAATGATCGAGCTTATTAAAGAACAAAATGGGGATTAATTGGGTGGCTCTGTCCAAACTTCAAGTGGGCTGAATGGTCTCCTGCATGATTCTGGGAAGAAGGTTTTCACATTACAGTTGAGCTGAGTGCAGCAAGCACATGATTGAATAGTGACCTGTAGAAAGCAGCGAGAGCACAAAAGCAAAATATTACATACACTGGAAATCTGAAATAAACATTAAAAAGGCCAAAAATGTATTGAAAATGTTTATTGTTCTGGTGAAAGGTTATAACCTGAAATGTTATAACTGTGTCTCTCTCCACAGATGTGAGCAGACATGTTGAGAGTTTCCAATGTTTTCTGAGCTTATTCAAGCGGTTAATGTCATTTCTTCTCTTTGGCCAGATTCAGTCAGTAGAATGCAGCTCAGAATGGAGGTGCTGGTAGCTATATAAATACAGGAACACTTCAGAGTGAATCTAATAAGTAGCAAAAACTAATTCACTGCCTTTTTATGAGATGGCAATGAATTTTGAATGATGGCATGCATTCAAAATCATTTAATGATTTCAGGATTTCCTTTCTAAATGATAATAGAAATATGAAATAGACCATTTAATTTGCTGCACCATGGATAATGCTATGTGATTGATCTGCTCTGCTTAGCACAACAAAGTTACCTTTACTTTGAGTTTCATCTGAACTATTGAAATGCCTTTAACCAGCAACGGAAAGGGAGTGGTGTTCTTGTGCTTTAATCTAACCACTTACTGAAGCTCAAAGGACAACATTTTATTCCATTCATTAGTTAAAGAATGTCACTTTTTGTTATTCAGGTTAGTTATTGTCCCTTTTAAAAAAAAAGATATAGAGTAGTCATCTCCCTGTTTCAAGAACAGGGAAACTGAGAGGTGCAGTGTCTGAGAGTCCCATCTCATTGCAGGTGTTGCTTCATATGAGGAAGAAAGGTCACATTGAAGGCAGCAGCCAGTTCCAGATGGACGAACTTCAATGAGTTTTATCGCAGATGCAAAATACCAGTACTGATTGACTAAGAACAAAAAAGATCCACAAAAGGTTGGTTATGTAATATGTTGGATCTAATACCATTTTTTGATTTTTGTTTCTTAAATTCCCATTTGAAAAGAATAATCCCTCTCTATTATATCAGGGTGTAAAAGACTGAACGTGTTTCTAGAACATGCCATTAGTATCATCCACTATGATGATTTTGCCAGAACAATTTAGGATCTCAAAGGAATGACACCTAATGTCCCATTCCTCCTCAAAGCCTCCGTAACAATGGCTATCAGGTCAATGTAACCTATATGTAGTTACTTTTTTGTTCTTAGTCAATCAGTACTGGCATTTTCCATCTGCGATAAAACCAACATGAGCCTCTTCTAGTTAGACCAGCAAGTGTTCTGTTCTCTGTCACATTAGACCAAATAGGCCACGGAGAGCCCTACACTTATAGATGATAGTGGCAATAAATTCTCTCTGTAGTGAGGTGCAAACCTAGTTTGATTTTACATAAAACACTCTCCAGCTATGGAAGCATCTATCCCCCATCACCAATCACCCTTCCCCCTCACCACCACTATCCCACTCCCCAACCCTAACCTTCACCTACTCATCGAATTATTGCTACAATTCTTGTTACCCACCTTGCTGGTGAAATAGTGTGAATAGTTACGTTTATGCATTTATGATAGTGGAAAGGCTCAGAAGATAATTTTTTACAGTGTGCACTATTATTGTTATTGAAGGACCAGTCCACTTGATAATATTTCAACAGATTCAGAACTCCAAGTATCTTTAAAGATTCATTATATCTAATAGGGTGAAGAAGTTACCAGGGATCGCCCCAATCAAGAGAAAAAACAAAGCCATTCAAAATGCAGAAATTATGATAATTTGTAATTGAATGAAAATGAATTCTCAGTAAGTAGGACAGCAATTGCAGTCAATTCACTCAGTAGATACAAACACATAACTAGGTGCCTATCCATCACTAGAATCCGGTATTATGAACAGGAACAAGGCAATTCGGTCAGTATTATGTGTGACATCTAGATCTAAATACTATAAGGGAAGATTTCCTGATTAGACATGATCAGGGTTTGCAGTGTTTGTTGAAAAATTGTGCGCTTACACTCTGACTTTTCTCTAATTCTTATAATTTAGCTTTTCTCCCAACATTCTCTACTTGGGCTCAAACCAACAGGATTGTTTCCATAAACAGAACATCACTTTTGAAAAAAAATGAAACAACATGACTTGGCGTGGAGTGAATGAACTATTGTGCTAAAAAATGGTCAATGAAGCACATTAGTTTCTCCTGGAAAGTTATGCAAAGTGTCCTTATCTTTTTTCAGTATTATCAGACTACATACTCAGGCTAAAACTACAAATGGAATTTATTTCACAACGCATCACCACCACCTTCTTAAGGGCAACTGAGAATATGGTGGCCCAGCCAGCAATGTCCACATCCTGTGAATGAATAAATAAAATCAGAAAAAAAATGATATTTACAGGGACAACTAATAGCAAACATACTTCTCTAGGTAAAGTATTATACCTCAGAACAAAAAAAAATTCTATATTTGGCAAGATGAGCTCTATGTAATATCATGTTAGCTGGATTTCTGGCTGCCACATTATAGAAAGGATGTGATTGCATTAGAGAGGGTGCAGAAGAGATTCACCAGGATGTTATCTGGGCTGGAACAATTCAGCTATGAAGGGAATCTGTAGAGGCTGGGTTGTTTTCCTTCTGATTGAGAGGTAGAAAGTTCTGAGAGGCATGGAGAGGGTAGTTAGGGAAATATGATACCCCTTGGTAGAGGGGTCAATAACCAGGGGTACAGTTTTAAGGTCAAGAGGAGGAGGTTTAGAGGGAATTTAAGAGAAAAATAGTTCACCCAGATGGTGGTGGCTATCTGGAAACCCCCTGCCTAAAAATGTAGTAGCAGCATGAATCCTCAAGATATTTAAGAAGTATTTAGAAATGCTTTCGAAATGCTCTAATGCACTAAAATACAAGGCTACAGACTAAATGCAGCAAAATGGAATTAGTGCAGATGGATAGTTGTTGACCAAAGCAGATATGATAGACTGAAGAGCCCCTTTTTGTTGTGTAAAAGCTTGATGACTCTATTGCTTTGGTGAAGTCTTAGCATGCATCACATACTATCTACCAACAGGTCATTGCAAAAGGACAATGCGAATTTGAACAGGTGAAGCACCATTTGAAAGTTCGAGTGCACTGATTTAACTAAAATAAAATAGGTAAGTATGCTTAACCCTGGAATTTCTTTGAGGTTTCTCTAGCATGATTTTGGTTAAAAACCCCCAAGAAAGAATGTAGGAATATCTCCAGATGTTTAGCTTAGGGTAACCCAGTGAAAAATATTTCTCTTAGTAAGGAAATATGCTGTAACATGCTCATTATACAGCCCATGACCATTAGATTCACTGCAGCATCTTACAGGTCTTTTCAGTTTGTAAAATAAAAACAGAGGAGAATGTCTGGTAATAAAAAAAACATTTTTGCACAATTTGGACGTAAATTGTACATGGGTGAATATAAAAGGTCTGGCTCATTGTTATCTGGCAGGCATTTACTACAAACTCTTGGCAGCACCCCCTCACCACCTGCGTTGGATTTGAAGCTGGTGCTTCTCTTTTTAATTTGTGCATTTGGCAAGCTGAACCAGAATGTGAAAAAGGGCTTGTTGTACTTGTATCGAAGGCAGCTACCAGCAGCTGCATTCGCATCTATTCCCTCTGGTTCTGCAAGATTGGCTCCTTTGACCACTCACCACTTCCGAGTGACAAACTGTAACTGGAATTTATCTTTACCAGTTGAAACCCGCACAGCTGCCCCAGGTCAGCTGATAGGAGTCACGGTTATAGGCAACAACAGCTTCCTCCTCATTATCCTTTCACGTTTGTGCCAATTTCAGGGTTTGAGCACCTAATCGAGGTTGACACTTCAGTGCATGTTACCCCAGGAGAGAGTTGCATTGCAAGAGGTGGTGACTGTCACATCAGATGCTAAATGGAGCTGCTATCTGCCTGTCCAAGTGCATGAAAACTGTCCAATGGCACTGTTGGAAGAGGAGCAGAAAGTGGTGAACATTCACCCCTCTACTGATGCCACAAAAGGCAAACAGGTTAACTAATCCTTCTTCTTGTCGTCTGTTTATAGGACCAATTACTGTGAGCAACTTGACAATATTATAATCAAATACATTTTTTTTAATGGAGAAGGGTTTTCAGCATTTCTGAGCACATGAGAGGCATTAGCGATATAAATTCATAAGTTCGTCCCCCATCCAGATTGGCCGTGCCAATAGAGCTCAGCTGAAATCTAAATATTCCATTCGCAACCTTGACAGGCATCTCTCAAAGGACAGGCAGCAATCGAACATTAAAGCTCATGCATCTGGTTAGAGCTGCTGAACCATTTGGCCACTGGAGAGATGTTTAATAGATAGTGCAAATGTGTTCCTTTAATTGCTTTGTACGTATAGTTAGTACCATGTGCAATTAATCATTTGGACCCTGCATCCTCTAGACCTGAAGTTAAGGGTGATTTACATTTGTTCAGGCAAATGGGTTTAAACCTTCGCTCTTGCTTCTATTTTGATTGTTGTTGCTTAGATTTAATACAGTTACCATGCTTCCTGTTTTGCTCTGAGCATTTTAATTACCATTCGGTAAAGGGAAGGCGCTAGAAAATCAACCAGGCATGAGTTTGGGCATGGCAATGTGACAATGAGACCACAAAGGGAACCTGAGGTCAGCCTAAGGATGGATTGTGGGTGATATCGTATAATCTGGACAAGCTGCCAGTGCACAGTAAACCTGCACATATAACCACACGTAGATATCATTCGAGGACACCTGCCTTGCCAGGACAGACCTCATGTAAGTGCCAGGAAGAAAAACTTCACCATCCAATTCTGACCGCAGGTATGGCCTGATAGCAGGGTGATGAATCTTAGAGCTGGTGCATTAGGATGGGCTTCATTTTCACTGGGCTGGCTTTATTGTCCAGACAAATGGTGTAACTGGGGCAACAAAGAGGACGAACAGAATAGGAGGATGTATCAGGTGAAGTGATCATAAGATAATTAGAGCAGAACTAGGTCTTTCGGCCCATCAAGCCTGTTCCACCATCCAATGAGATTCTGGCTGATTTGATCATCCTCAAGTCCCCTTTCCTACATTTTCCCTGCAATCCTTGACTCCCTTATTGATTAAAAATCTGTCTCGAATATACTTAATAACCAAAAATTCCACAGATTCACTATTCTCTGAGAGAAGAAATTCCTCCATATAACTGCCTTAAAGATAAAGATTCATGGTTTGTGAAAAGACACATAGAATGGAACAGAGGGGAGGAAGGCATTAGCTGGAACAGGAAGGCTTTAATGGGAATTGTGCATCAGTGAATAAGGTGCTTGCAAAGATTAATAGTAAAAGATGAAAGGCTAGTTAAAAGTAAAGTGCATGAAGTGTTTGTAATAGTATTGATGCACAAATGGCACAAATTGAGCTAAGTGGATTTGATGTAATCACCAATACTGAGATATGGTTGCAAGGTAACAAAAGCTGGGAAACACAAGCGGAGGAGTTGACTTGAAGCTAGAGGATGGCATAAGGACAGTAGTAAGAAAAGATCCTGGCTTGGAAGATTAGGCAGTAGAACCAGTATTTGTGGAAATTAGGAATAAGAATGGACTAGAGGAAGCCCTTCCTTAAAGCATGAAATAATTGGGGTGTTTAAAAAAAGGCATTGCAATAATTCTGGGGGACTAGTCGAATCTTCTCACCAACCAAATTGTTGCAGGCAGACCAGCAAATGAGCTTGTAGAATTCTGTTGTAACAGTTTATAGGAAAAATACTTTGTGGAACAAATTAGGAATAAAGCTTTCATAGATTTAATATTATGCCATGATGCATAACAGTAAACTCATTATAAACAATCTTTCAGAAAAAAAATGAATTGAGTATTAAAGTTGGAGCACAATATGCTCAAGTATTAGATGAAAAGAAATGATTTTTGATGTCGCAAACAATATAGTGAGACAGGATTGTGCTGGAGGAGAAAGTGAGGTCTGCAGATGCTGGAGATCAGAGCTGAAAATGTGTTGCTGGAAAAGCGCAGCAGGTCATCCTGAAGAAGGGCTTATGCCCGAAACGTCGATTCTCCTGTTCCCTGGATGCTGCCTGACCTGCTGCGCTTTTCCAGCAACACATTTTCAGCTCAGGATTGTGCTGGAAACCAGTAAAGAATGGCCATAATGTTGATTAAATAAGAGAATGTGAGCAAACTAACTGAAATATAATGACATTATAAGAACTTTAACAAGTTAATAAAACAGTGAGTATCAGAAATAAATGTAGGTCTCTGAAAAGTAAGAGACAAGAGAATTTATCATGGGAATGGAGAAATGGCAGAGACATTAAACAAATATTTTGAGTCTGTCTTCAATGCAGAAGACAAATGACATGCCAGATATAGAGGGCAACCAGGGACAAATAACTTAAAGGGATTAAAATTAGCAGAAAAAAAATTGAAGAGAGAAACGGAAATCTAACAAATCCCCAGGACCTGATGACCTACATCCTAAAAAAAGTAAGTGCAAATATAATGGATGCAGTGATTATGATTTTCCAAAATTGCCTAGATTTGAAACAGTCCCTACAGAATGAAATTAGCAAATGCAAAACCACTATTCGACAAAGGAAGGAGAAAGGAACCAGAGAGCTTGAGGCCTGTTAGCCTGACACCAGTCTTTGTAAACAAAATTATGGGATCTATCATTAAAGAGTGAAAGAAAATCACAGTGTAATTAAACAAATTCAACATGATGTTACAAAATGGAAATAGTGTTTAACACATTTATTAGAGTTCTTTTAGGATGCAATTAATATAAAAGAGAAAGGGGAACCAAAAATGCATTATGCTTCTATTTCCAGAATATTGCTAGATAACGTTTCATGGAGTATTATAAACATAGAAAGAAGATTAGTTAACACACAGGAAGCAGAAAGTAGGGGTAAGTAGGCAACATCAAGTTGGAAGGCTGTAATAGTGTTGTAAAGAGCACCTCAGGTATTTATAACATATAAATAGACATAGATACAGAGACCAAGAATAATGGATTAAAGTTGGCTGACCTCATAAAGCGATGTGGGAATATGGGCAGGACACAAAGAGGCTGCAAAGAAGTATAGACAGGCTACGTGATGAGCAGCAAGGTAGCGATTGAAGTACCATTTGGGAAGAGTGAGGGTAAAATATGGGGAAGAGTGAGATTATTCACTTTGGTAGTAAGAATAGAAAAGGAGGAACCTTTAAGATTGATGTGCTGACAGACATGGAGTTTCTGTTCAGAAACACAGAAACTTACCACACAGATACAAAAAACTTAGGAAATGGCATTTTGTTTTTATTGCAAGGAGATAGGAGTAGAAGAAAATAAAATTGTGTTGCAATAGAAAAGCATTTGGAGAGAACAAGGCTGGGAGACTTGGCTGTGGTGGAGGTCCCTCTGACTGTTTGGAAAATCCCCTCCCCTGGGAAGGGAAAGCTCGATATTAAGTGCCTTCCAACCAATCAGAAGCTGGCAGCTCTCCACTGGGAATGGCGGTCAGGCTTTGAGACCCAGTCCAAGGATTGTCATGAAATCCGTGGACACAGAGGAATTGGACAGGATAGTGTCTGGGACGGAGCTCTCCAGATAAAGGGAAAAGGGGATGCTGAGGCAAGGTGAGGAGTGGGGTTCCAGTGGCATCCCTTCCCGGTACAAGATTCCTTGACCAGGCTGTGTATCCATGACAACGACTGACCTGATTGCCCATATAAAGACAAAGGCCTACCTAACAGTGTGGCCTTCAGGAGACAGGGGAGAACTGTGGGCCCCCATTAAATTCAGGGACCAGAACTAAATTCTGGTGGGCTCAGAGATAATCATTCTTAAATGAAGGCAGCACCAGGTGCCTGGGTTCGATTCCACCCTCAGGCTGTGTGGAGTTTGCACATTCTCCCCGTGTGTGTGTGGTTTTCTGCTAGATGCTCCAGTTTCCTCCCACAGTTCAAAGATTAGGTAGATTGACCATGCTAAATTACCCAGAGTGTTCAGGGATGTGTAGGTTAGGTGCATTAGCCATGGGAAATGCAGGGTTATAGGGATGGGGTAGGGGGATGGGTCTGGATGGAATGCTCTTCGGAGGGTCAGTGTGGACTCTTTGGGCCAAATGGCCTGTTTCCACACTGTAGGGATTCTATGAATTAAATGTTTCATTAATGAGTTGGATTAACATCCCTTTGTGGGAAGACAGGAGTCCTGTGAGGGGCTATTCCAGCATCCAGTTTGATTAAGGACTGTTTCCGAAACCAGGAATTTGATGGGAACACTCCTATGTGATTCCCCTGGTCCCAATGTCAACAAACCTGCTCCAACAAGTGCTCTTATTTGGAATACTGTGGATAGTTTCAGTCTCCATATGTAAAGGGGCATATAGTCGATTGGAAGTGGTATTGTGAAGGTTCAGTCGATTGGTTTCTTGGTGTGAAAAGGGTTGACCATGCTGAAAGGCTGGTTAAATTGGGCTGATACTTTCTGGAGGCTAGAAGAACAGCGGGTGGTATAATTGCAATGTACAATTGTAAGTTTTGAAGGGGTTTGACAAAGTGGATACTAAGAGGTTGTTCCTTGGCTGAGAACATGGAGCTTTGATTTGAGGATTAAAAAAAACTCTTTTAGGACTGGGTTGAAAAGGAATTTCTTGTCCCAGAGTTTTGTTAGTCTTTGGTATTCCCTTACTCCCCTGTATGATAGTTTATGTTACATCACTAAGTATAATTAAGGCTGAATTTCTTTTCTAACAATTTTTATAAGTCTGTCCCCAAAGGATTCAACTATCTTTTTAAAGACTATGGATCTCTACAGGGACCACAAAATAACTTTTTCAAGCATTTTTGCTCTTTGAGTAAAGGTGGAAAGAGCAAGTTCTGATCTTCTCAGAGATTTCTACCTGATTGCAGTGTTTGAGGAGCTGGGGGCGCTGATGGGAATGACAGCAATTTCTGGATTTCCATGTTCCATGTCAATGTGGCAAACTCGGACTGTTTGGATTTGTTGCACAGTCTTGTCAAGTTGGATATCAGGAGGAGTTCCTTATTTGAGTTGCTGAAAGAGTATGAGAGCAGACTGGAGAAGAATAAGCCAATAGGAGGATACAGCTCACCTTAACCATGCTGCTGATCTTGAAAGCATCTGAAGTTATTCCATTATAAGTCCCAAAAATGTTCACATTCTTGTGAGTGCAGACAGGCAGCACTATGAAGATCTTGTCTTTGCTAATCAAATCAAGGTCTGAGTGTGGTCTTTAAAAATAACGTAGCATGGCCTACCTTGTTCACTGCACTTCTCCTACAACCATCGAAGCAAGAAAATCACATTGACTGCCGGCTGTGAAGCCACACCGAGACTTAGGGTGGATGTATGATGCAAGGATCTGCAATGCTGTCTGAGCAACACAAGCAAAGCCCTTACCCCACAATAATTAGCACGATGCTGCCTCAATACTGTCACTGTGATCTCCATGTAACTGCTTCATGTAAGTGAATGCATAAATTCAGTTTGAGTGGTCAAAGAAATTGAGTACAGGAAATAATGCTTTTCCTCCACACCCAATTATGGCCTTTCCTCTTGGGAACATGCTCCTTCATACCACAGTCAGATTCTGCAGATACTTGTATCTTGATAGCTTGTAGTTCCTGTGGCTGTCTGGAAATATTAATAAAGAGCAAATGACTCTAGCAAATAGTTGAACAGGAACCTTAACAGTATTTCAAGAAAGGAAATGGAACAGTTTTCAGAATTTGAAATAACTTTTGGTTACTAACATAGAAATATCTTACAAGGAGAAAACAGGACATTGGCAAGGCAGGTGATTGACTTTGAAATTAACTCCTGAGAGTGTCAGCAGCATAGACCATTATAGAAAATGTCATACCAAGATATAGAGTCATAGAAATGTACAGCACAGAAACGGATCCTTCGGTCCAACTTGTTCATGCCGGCCAGATATCCCAACTCAATCTAGGCCCACCTGCCAGCACCCGGCCCATATCCCTCCAAACCCTTCTAACTCATATATCCATCCAGATGCATTTTAAAAATTGCAATTGTACCAGCCTCCACCACTTCCTCTGGCAGCTCATTCCATACACGCACCACCCTGTGCATGAAACAGTTGCCCCTTAGGGCACTTTTATATCTTTCCCCTCTCACTAAAACCTATGCCCTCTAGTTCTTGACTCCCCCACCCCAGGGAAAAGACTTTATCTATTTACCCTATCCATGCTCCTCATGATTTCATAAACCTCTATGAGGTCACCCTTCGATGCTCCAGGGAAAACAGCTCCAGCGTATTCAACCTCTCCCTATAGCTCAACTCCTCCAACCCTGGCAACATTATTGTAAATCGTTTTTGAACCTTTTCAAGTTTCATAACATCCTTCTGATAGGAAGGAGACCAGAATTGCACGCAATATTCCAAAAGTGGCCTAACCAATGTCCTATACAGTTGCAACATGACCTCCCAACTCCTATACTCAATGTTCTGACCAATAAAGGAAAGCATACCAAACGCCACCTTCAGTATCCTATCTACCTGCGACTCCACTTTCAGGGACCTATGAACTTGCACTCCAAGGTCTCTTTGTTCAGCAACACCCTGGGACCTTACCATTAAGTGTAGAAGTTCTGCTAAGATTTCCTTTCCCAAAATGCAGCATCTCGCATTTATCTAAATTAAACTCAATCTGCCGTTCCTCAGCCCATTGGTCCATCTGATCCAGATCCCGATGTAACTGAGGTAACCTTCTTCTTTATCCACTACACCTCCAATTTTGGTGTCATCTGCAAAATTATTAACTATACCTCCTATGTTCACATTCAAATCATTTATATAAAGGATGAAAAGTAGTGGACCCAGCACTGATCCACAGAACTCGAGTCTGAAAAACAACCCACCACCACCCTCTGTCTTCTACTTTTGAGCCAGTTCTGTATCCAAATGGCTAGTTCTCCCTGTATTCTGTGAGATCTAACCTTACTAACCAGTGTCCCATGGGGAACCTTGTTGAACGCCTTATTGAAGTCCATATAGATCACGTCCACGGCTCTACCCTCATCAATCCTCTTTGTTACTTCTTCAAAAAACTCAATCAATTTTGCGAGACATGATTTCCCATGCACAAAGCCATGTTGAATAAATTAATCAGTCCTTGCCTTTTCAAATATGTGCAAATCCTGTCCCTCAGGATTCCCTCCAACGGCTTGCCCACCATCGATGTCAGGCTCACTGGTCTATAGTTCCCTGCCTTTCTGAAATAATGGTACCACATTAGCCAACCTCCAGTCTTCCGGCACCTCAACTGTGACTATCGATGATATAAATATCTCAGCAAGAGGCCCAGCAACCACTTCCCTAGCTTCCACAGAGTTCTAGGGTACACCTAATGAGGTCCGGGGGATTTATCCACCTTTATGCATTTCAAGACATTTTCTCCTCTGTAATATGGACATTTTTCAAGATATCACCATCTATTTCCCTATATCCTATCTCTTCCATGTCCTTCTCCACAGTAAACACTAATGCAAAATACACGTTTAGTATCTCCCCCATCTCCTGCGGCTCCACACAAAGGCTGCCTTGCTGATCTTCGAGGGGCCCTATTTTCTTCCTAGTTATCCTTTTGTCTTTAATGTCTTTGGATTTTCCTTAGCCCTATCTGCCAAAGCTATCTCATGTCCCATTTTTGCCCTCCTGATTTCCCTCTTCAGTACACTCCTACTGCCCTTATGCTCTTCTAAGGATTCACTTGATCTCTCCTGTCTATACCTGACATATGCTTCCTTCTTTTTCTTAACCAAACCCTCAATTTCTCTAGTTATCCAGCATTCTATACACCTACCAGCCTTTCCTTTCACCCTGACAGGATTACACTGTCTCTGGACTCTTGTTATCTCAATTCTGATGATTAATGTAGGCAACATTTTTGGCAGGAGTTACAAAATGTGAATTGATATTTGGGAGCTGGATAATTTTCCCATTCCTTAACGTGTGGGCTTAGATTGCTTTGGGTAAGGTAAGTTAACTCAGAATCATGTGGGCATTGAGCCAAGATGCTTGGTGTTTAGCACAATTCAACACTACGCTGATGATTCACCATCTTTCCTGGGGCCCATATGTACTTTATTAAACTGTTGCCTGATTGCTGAGGATAGGTTGAGAAGGTCTGCTCTTCTATGATGTTCCGAAACTGCCAAGATCAAATGACTAGGACTTCTTGATCCTTTCTGCCTTGGCCATCATCTCAAGAAGTCCCTCTGTGAAAAGTCACTGTATCAAATCGAATTGCAACATTGATTAAGCCTTGTGTTTGATGAGATGAAGCTTGCCCTAATGATCGTATACGACTGTTGGACAAGGTCTGGGTATCCTAAAACCTTCGCTGTATTAGAACCATTAAGATTCCACTTGTTCATCTAATTTTCTACCATTTCCATTTCAGAATCTCAAAAACTATAGACTTTGGAGAAAAGAAAAATAAATTTGATCGGAAATTAGCTAGAGAACTCTTATAGTCCAAGCCATTGACTTCACACAACTCAAAATCTCCTCTCCCCCACTTTCAAGGAGAGATGAACTCTTCCTTGAATTTCAATACATGGGTTAATACCTCTGTAAAGACAGTGGCCAGAGGAATTTTGTATAAATATTCAGACAATAATGTCATTAAGTAATTTTCAAGCTATTAGCTCACAATGAGCTAGCGACTTAATAGTCAGAAAGTCACTCATATAATCAGTTATTCCGAGATAATGTAATGCAATGTGTTTTGATAATGGCATATATAATACAACTGTAGAAAGCAATTTTATTTTAAAATTTAAGTTTAAATGCACATCATATTAATATTCTAGTCATGCGTCAATGTTCCTACAAAGGCTTTTTATCATACAATGTAAAACAAAGGGGATATACTTAACAGCAAAATATGCACAGTTGTTCAAGCAAAGCTCTCCATCACTTCAGTGAGATGGAAGAACAAATACATTTTCTCCTGTTTAGGAAAACAAATATCTTTTTAAATGAAATCTATTGCTGAGAAATTTTTAGATGATATAAGTAGGTAAACCTGAGTCCAGAGTCATAGAGGCATAGAGATGTACAGCATGGAAACAGACCCTTCGGTCCAACACATCCATGCTGACCAGATATCCCAACCCAATCTAGTCCCACCTGCCAGCACCCGACCCATATCCCTCCAAACCCTGCCTATTCATATACCCATCCAAATGCATTTTAAATGTTGCAATTGTACCAGCCTCCACCACATCCTCTGGCAGCTCATTCCATACACGTACCACCCTCTGTGTGAAAAAGTTGCCCCTTAGGTCTCTTTTATATCTTTCCCCTCTCACCCTAAACCTATGCCCTCTAGTTCTGGACTCCCTGACCCCAGGGAAAAGATTTTGTTTATTTATCCTATCCATGCCCCTCATAATTTTGTAAACCTCCGATGCTCCAGGGAAAACAGCCAGAGCCTGTTCAGCATCTCCCTATAGCTCAAATTCTCCAACCCTGGCAAAAGCCTTGTAAATCTTTTCTGAACCCTTTCATGTTTCACAACATCTTTCTGATAGGAAGGAGACCAAAATTGCACACAATATTCCAACAGTGGCCTAACCTGTACAGCCGCAACATGACACCTACTTGTGACTCCACTTTCAAGGAGCTATGAACCTGCACTCCAGCAACACTGCCTAGGACATTATCATTAAGTGTATAAGTCCAGGTAAGATTTGCTTTCCCAAAATGCAGCCCCTCACATTTATCTGAATTAAACTCCATCTGCCACTTCTCAGCTCATTGGCCCATCTGGTCCAGATCCTGTTGTAATCTGAGGTACACTTCTTCACTGTCCACTACACCTCCAATTTTGGTGTCATCTGCAAACTTACTAACTGTACCTCTATTAAACTCCATCTGCCACTTCTCAGCTCATTGGCCCATCTGGTCCAGATCCTGTTGTAATCTGACACTTCTTCACTGTCCACTACACCTCCAATTTTGGTGTCATCTGCAAACTTACTAACTGTACTTCTTATGCCCACATCTAAATCATTTATGTAAATGACAAAAAGTAGTGGACCCAACACCGATCTTTGTGGCCCTCCACTGGCCACAGGCATCCAGTCTGAAAAACAACCCTCCACCACCACCACCACCCTCTGTCTTCTACCTTACATCAGGCTCACTGGTCTATAGTTCCCTGGCTTGTCCTTACCACCCTTCTTAAACAGTGGCACCATGTTAGCTAAACTCCAGTCTTCAGGCACCTCACGTATGACTATCGATGATACAAATATCTCAGCAAGAGGCCCAGCAATCACTTCTCCCACTTCTCACAGTTCTAGGGTACACCTGATCAGGTCCTGGGGATTTATCTACCTTTATGCGTTTCAAGACATCCAGCACTTCCTCCTCTGTAATATGACATTTTGCAAGATGTCACCATCTATTTCCCTATATTCAATATCTTCCACATCTTTCCCCACAGTAAATACTGATGCAAAATACTCATTTAGTAGCTCCCCCATTTTCTGTGGCTCCACACAAAGACCTTACTGATCTTTGAGGAGCCCTATACTCTCCCTAGTTACCCTTTTTTGCTTAATGTATTTGTAAAAACCTTTTGGATTCTCCTTAATTCTATTTGCCAAAGCTATGTCATGTCCCCTTTTTGCCCTCCTGATTTCCCTCTTAAGTATACTCCTACTGCCTTTATACTCTTCTAAGGATTCACTTGATCTATCATGTCTGTACCTAACATATGCTTCCTTCTTTTTCTTAACCAAACCCTCAATTTCTTTCATCATCCAGCATTCCCTATACCTACCAGCCTTTCCTTTCACCCTGACAGGAATATATTTTCTCTAGATTCTCATTATTTCATTCCTGAAGGCTTCCCATTTTCCATCCGTCCCTTTACCTGCAGACATCTGCCCCCAATCAGCTTTTGAAAATTCTTGCTCAATACCATCAAAATTAGCCTTTCTCCAATTTAGAACTTCAACTTTTAGATCTGGTCTATCCTTTTCCATCACTATTTTAAACCTAATGGAATTTTGGTCGTTGGCCCCAGAGTGCTCCCCCACTGACACCTCAGTCACCTGCCCTGCCTTATTTCCCAAGAGTAGGTCAGGTTTTGCACCTTCTCTAGTAGGTACATCAACATACTGAATCAGAAAACTTTCTTGTACACACTTGACAAATTCCTCTCCATCTAAACACTTAACACTATGGCAGTCCCAGTTTGGAAAGTTAAAATCCCCTACCGTAATGGGCGGCAGGGTGGCACAGTGGTTAGCACTGCTACCTCACAGTACCCGGGTCCCAGGTTCGTTTCTAGCCTCGGTGTGGAGTTTGCACATTTTCCCTGTGTCTGCGTGGGTTTCCTCTAGGTGCTCCGGTTTCCTCCCACAGCCCAAAGCTGTGCGGAGCTGGTGAATTGGCTGTGTTAAATTGCCCATAGTGTTAGCTGCATTAGTCAAAGGGAAATGGGTCTGGGTGGGTTACTCTTCAGAGGGTCGGTGTGGACTGGTTGGGCTTTTAGGGCCTGGTTCCACACTGTAGGGAATCTAATCTAATCTAACCACCCCATTACTCTTACAAATAGCTGAGATCTCCCTACAAGTTTGTTTTTTCAATTTCCCTCTGACTATTAACGGGTCTACAATACAATCCCAATAAGCTGATCATCCCTTTCTTATTTCTCAGTTCCACCCAAATAACATCCCTGGATGTATTTCCAGGACTATCCTCCCTCATCACAGCTGTAATGCTATCTCTTATCAAAAACACCACTCCCACTCCTCTCTTGAGCTTGAGAGCATAGGTTTAAGGTGAGGGGGAAAGATTTAAAATGGACTGAAGGGGCAAGGTTTTCATGCAGAGGGTGGTGCGTGTATGGAATGAGCTGCCAGAGGAAGTGGTGGAGGCTGGTACAATTACAGCAATTAAAAGGCATTTGGATGAGTATATAAATAAGGAGGGTTTCGAGGTATATGGGCCAAGTGCTGGCAATTGGGACTAGATTAATTTAGGATATCTGGTCAGCATGGATAAGTTGGACTGAAGGGTCTGTTTCCGTGCTGTATTCTATATCTCTATGACTTTTGAAATAGGAGCAGAAGTAGACCATTCGGCCCATTGAACCTACTACACCATTCAATACAATTGTGGCTGATCCAGGGCAGCTTTGCTTTCTCAAATCTACGGCATCCTTTGAGGTCACAAATTGAATGTTCTCACCTGCTTTACCCTATGGTCATTGGCATGTGGCTCAGGTAAAAATCCAGACATCATTAGCTTTGAGATTCGGCATTTTAATTTAGTCCAAACCCCTCAAACACTCTCAATAGAACATCACTCTGATTTAATTTGTGGATGTGACAACTGTACCCTTCCCCTTACACGAAGCTTGTGAGATTAAATTAGATTCTCTACAGTGTGGAAACATGCCCTTCGGACCAACAAGTCCACACTGACCACCCGAACAGCAACCCACCCAGACCCATCTCCCCCTGACTAATGCACCTAACACTATGGGCATTTTAGCGTGGCCGATTCACGTGACCTGCACATTTTTGGATTGTGGGAGGAAACCCACGCAGACACGGGGAGAATATGCAAACTCCATACAGACAGTCGCCCGAGGCTGGGATCGAACCTGGGACTCTGGTGCTGCGAGGCAGCAGTGCTAACCACTGAGCCACCGTGCCTCCCTGACTGTGTCTCCAGACACAGTCTGTACTTAATTCTGGGACAGGTTAGACTACCCAAAGTTGGAGGATCCCAGTTTATGGCTACAGTATTGATTCCTCTAACTATCCTGTCCCATATTAGTTAAGTCCACCCATGGTACCAGCTTGCTTACCCAGCCTTTGTTCTCACCTTCATAGGTAAGTGTTGGTCAAAGTTAAGAGCTGAGGCTCCATCGTCACCATGTGCTGGATCCCTAAGCTGCCTGACTCTCATTTACAACCTCCTTTCCCTGACCATTGACCCTGTGATCTCCTCCTGGAAGAAAGGACCTAGGCATCTCTCAACTTGCCTGATGCCTCTCAATGGCTGCACCTCAAACTCCAGGCTGGCTCTTCTGAACCAACGTTGTTCAGGCTGCAGACCCTTCCTGTTGATATTCTTGTCAAGAAGTTCCACAGATTTCTACGTGTTGGAGTCATGCCTGCCTCACCATAGATTATTTATTGATTTGATTATTGAACTGGTTACTAACGTAGTGATATAGCAGCAAATTACAGTCAGCAGTGTCGACACAATTGCCCAGTGTGGAGACAAAAGAAAAACACTCACAAACTACTGAAGACAAACCAACTGCACTAAATTCCATACTTGGCAACTTGTCTGTGAAGCACTCTGTCCATTTATATAGAGCCCTTATTATAGTGATATTTTACACAGTGCACAGAATATTGTCGTTACTCACGCTTGTACCTTCCATCAAGTCCTGGGATGGGACTTAAAACTGAGTCCTTCCACTCAAACCTTTATGATATCAGCTGTATCAGATTCAAAGCAGAGTCAAAGCACTTAATCAGAGAGCTCTGTTATGGCACAGTAGTAACATCCCTACCCCCTGGTCCAGGTTCAATTCCCACTTGCTCTCAAGCTGTGTTATAACATCTCTGAACAGGTTGATTAGAAAAATAGGTTAAATAAAAATTCTAGAACTTAATCAAGCTACCACTTTCAATTGATTGACAATTAACTGCTACAGCCAAGCAGTTTCTGTTAACATGGTGTATAATTGGATTGTCACTTTTGCTGCAGTTTTAAGTCAGAGTTTAACTGAGAAATATCTAGTGGACAGACTTCTCTTGCACCAACTCTCCTGTTTAGCACTCAGTTCACAAAGTCTCTGTTTCCCATATCACCCTGCTTTCCAATTTCCCTTAATATGTTTCTGGGCATTCTTCTGAATGCAATTATATCACAGTTAGGAACCCTTTCTTTTAGATAGTTAAAGTCTCCCTTACCATAGTGGACAGAATAGTGTCATACAAATTACGTTTATCACTTGATTGACCAGGTCGCACCAATATAAAAAAAGCAGCAATTGTTCAGGAAAACTGTCTCCAGTTTAAAATACAATACAGACGAACAGACATTACTGAGAATATATAAGAAGGCAAGAAGAATCGGGTGGGGGGAAGTAATTTCATGATTTGGGTGTAATGTTAGAATTCAGAGGTATCAATATGAAAAAAAGTGGTGAAAATTCATCTCCAACATCACATTGCTCTTTCATACCAAATTAAAGAGGTGGCACCACTCACTGGTCCTGTTCTGCAAGAGATCCCTGACCTTCTGGCATCAAATTACTAAGTCCAACTGCCCTTCCTCTCGCACTGAATGTTGTCCTTTTGGTGCCTTCAAATTCTTCATATACGGCTTTATTTTGATATTATATTTAACAGTGTGTAAAGATTACTGCTGAATTTCTCTGACAGATGCTGAATGAGCTAATATTTTTCGTTTGTGTTTTCATTTGCCAGCACCAACGTTGTTGCTTTATATATCAAATATGACACCTATAAGCAACACAAACAATCCCTCAGCCTGATCCCTGAGCTTGTCATGTTTCACAAGAAGCTCTTATTACAGAGTAACTTTCTGGTTCAGATGGTATTTACAGAAGGGGTCTTCTAATGTCAGTGCAAGTCTGAATCTGTTACTGTTGGCATTGACAGGTACTCATTGTGCACAGGTGGTCTTTAAGGCAGGTTGCACTGTGTAAGAGGCTACAAGTGACAAGCACACACTTGTCTGACTGTCATTGATGGAATCTTTCTCATCTCTCACTTGTGAGGATAAAAATTAGATAGCAGGCTGGGCCGGCTATCAACAGGACAAGGGCTGACATGACTTGGGCAGTGCCGAAGTTCACAGAATCTGGGTTCCTAAAGAGACAGTGCCTTGTTTTGTAAAAACAAAATTCAACTAAAGCATTTCTTCCAATAAATTACTGTAAGGTGACCACTCGAATATTTTGCTCTGAACAGAATCAAATGGGCAGAGGTTTTTCCCACTTGAGTTGAATTAGATTTATTGTTACATGCACTCACATGTGTACAGTGAAAAGTTTACATATCACCACTTATGGCGCCATGTTAGGCACAAAGGTACCTGGCTACAGAATCTTGATGGGTTGTAACAAATAGGAATAAATGTAGGCCATTGGGCCCTAATGCTTGTCCTATCATTCTTGGCTGATCTGATTGTGAAACTCAGCTTTGAATAAATTTAATTATTCTGCCTCAATCGTTCTCTAGAGAAATGAATTTTGTCCTCTGGGAGAACAAAAATCCTCCTTAGCTCTATTTTGAATTGGAGACCTCTCTATTTTAAACTGTGCCTCTAGATTTTGCCTTCCCCCACGGTTGGAAATATTGTCTCAACATCAAACCTTCCAAGTCCCTTAAATGTTTTAATAAGATTTCCTAAGATTTTCCAAGCTTCAATGAGCATACATCCGAACGTGTTCAACCTGTCCCCCTGGTGTTGTTCATCTGAACAGTCTCTACTTTTCTTTGGATTTGTCATAGATCTTAACGTCCACCTGGACTAAATGATTGAACATGTCTAAAATGAATCTCTCCCTTCAATATTGCACTGAGGTATAAATGTAGATTATGTGCTGAAATCCCTTAGGTCTGAACTTTTTTTAGGGTGTGGACGTGGGGAAAATGGGGGGGGGGGGGGAGGTGGAATGGGTTTGTACGTCCAGATGCTCTCCAACACTTCCCTGCTGTTGACAATGCTTCCCAGGCTGGCCTGAGATCCAGACTGAAAATGGAGAGGTGGGGGTAGGGCAAATAATAGGCTACTCTGAGAAACTAGCTAGATCAGTCCAGTTCCTAAGATCTGCCCCCAAGTCCCCGATGTCCGGAAACCCAATGGAAAAATTTTGGTGTTGGAGTGAGAGTGGAGGCCAGCACTTTCAAACTTGGACAGGAGTGTTACCATCTGAGCTAGGTGGCTCTGTAGTATCCCAGGATGCATTGATGTAGAATGAGCAATCTGTTGAACCGATGCTCAGTGTTCAACTCCTGGTGTAGGGTTTGAACCCAATGTTTCCTGACTGCAAGGTGCAATTGCAACCAAGTCAATTCGTGCTGACCCAGCTACTTCAATTTATTTAGGAATGTGGAATGATTGAAATAAAATATGATGGGTGACCCACTCAAATCAAAGCAATTGTATGCAGCCATACATCAATCTGCTTTCAAATATGACAAGAGTGACTTCACAGAATTCAACTGTGAAATGCCTGATATAAGCCAATTGGGCTCAGTTGTTGCATCATGTGTGATGGTTACCATTTCCATTAAACGCTCCTTGAATACAGATTATTAGAAGAAAGGAAATAAAACCTGCAGCCTCCAGTGGAAAAAAAAAATGACTCTCATTTCACTTTTAATCCATTGTTGTCTTTAGAGTAGAAAAATATAACATTTAAAAAACGTCGTTCTGGAATTAATATGTAATAAATGTGATGAAAGTTATTACGGGACTAATAGTCCTGAGCAGCTTTACCTCTGTTCCCATGGCCACGGAATATCTTCCATGGTGACATAGGATTGCTGTGGACTCATGTTCCATTTCTTTATGCATTTCATGCCTCTAGCACTCGACATTATGAATACCTCTGAGGAGCTGACAACCAGCTGTTTTATCTTGATATTAAAAACATTATACCCTGATGTATGCTGTTCCACTTTACCATGAAGCATTCCAGGACTAAATGTATTGTTCAGGGTTTAAATATTTATTGTTCGTGTTTGAGTCTGCAGGAAAAATAAAAGCTTATTTCCATAAATATTGCTACCCTGTGCAGCTATACTAATCACACGCAAATATTTAGAGACCTAAAGAGCCACGGTTCATATTTAGCGTCTGAAGCAGAATTTCACTGCAAATATTGTTCCAAGTATAAACATTACCACAAAACAAACCTTTCAGTTTCTGCGTTATATAAATGGAATAAATGACTACAAATGGGGGGGGGGGTTTCCCAAGGTTATAAAATACTTAGAACTGTGATCTTGTTCACTGTCAGTTACATTGTTTTACACTTTTTAATGTGAAATAAATCATAAATGAGCTGATTGCCTTACAAGGAAAAGCTAGTCATGCTGGGTTTATACCCTCTGGAATTTAGAAGAATCAGAGGTAACTTAATTTAAACATATATGATCCTGAGGGGGACTTGACTGGGTGAATGTTGGAAGGACGTTTCATCGTGTGGGAGAGGCATTGTTGGTAATGATTTAGATTTTTTTTTTTACTTTACAGTGTGGAAACAGGCCCTTCGTCCCAACAAGTCCACACCGACCCGCCGAAGCGCAAACCACCCATACCCCTACATTTACCCCTTACCTAACACTACGGACAATTTAGCATGGCCAATTCACCTGACCTGCACATCTTTGGAACTGTGGGAGGAAACCGGAGCACCCGGAGGAAACCCACGCAGACACGGGGAGAATGTGCAAACTCCACACAGTCAGTCGCCTGAGGCGGGAACTGAACCCGGGTCTCTGGCGCTGTGAGGCAGCAGTGCTAACCACTGTGCCACCGTGCCGCCCAAAACTTGTTGTGAAACTTGAAAAGGTTTGGTCAAGGTGAGGTCAAGTCTGACAAATCTGTCCAAATCCTTTGAGGAAGTAATGAGTAAGTAATACAAAGGAATGTCAGTGAATGTGATCTATTTACATTTTCAGAAGGCCTTTGACAAGGTGCTATACAGGAGGCTGCTAAATAAGGTAAGGTCTCATGGTGTTTGCAACAACATACTAGCATGAGTAGAGATTGACTGACTGGCAGAAGGCAGAAAGTGGGGATAGATGGGTCTTTTCCAGGATGGCAGTGGTGCCTTGTGGAGTTTCACAGGGGTCCATGTTGGGACCCACAACTGTTCAAGTTACACATTAACAATCTGGGTGAAGGAACTGAGGGCATTGTTGCTAAGTTTGTAGATGACACAAAATAGGTGGAAGGACATGTAATATTGAGGAAGCAGAGAGAAACTGCAGAAGATCTTCAACAGTCTAGGAGAACGGGTAAAGAAGTGGCAGTTGGAACATAATGTGGGAAAGTGTGAGGTTATGCACTTTGGAAAGAAGAGTAGCAGTGTAGACTATTTTCTAAATGGGGAAAGGTTTCAGCAATCTGAAGCACAAAATGACTTGGGAGCCCTAGTTCAGGATTCTCCTAATGTTAACATGCAGGTTTAGCTGGCAGTTAGGAAGGTAAATGCAATGTTAGCCTGTTTTGAGGGGGCTAGAATGTAAGAGCAGAAATGTATTACTGAGGCTATATAAGGCTCTGATCAGACCACATTTGGAATATTGTGAGCATTCTTGATTAGATTAGATTCCCTACAGTGTAGAAACAGGCCTTTTGGCCCAACAATTCCACACCAACCCTCTGAAGAGTGACCCACAGAGACCCATTTCCCTCTGATTAATAGATCTAACACTATGGGCAATTTAGCATGGCTAATTCATCTGTACATTTTTGGAGTGTGGGAGGAAACTGGAGCACCCGGAGGAAACCCACACAGACACTGGGAGAATATGCAAACTTCACACAGACAATCGCCTGAGGCTGGAATTGAACCTGGGACCCTGGTGCTGTGAGGCACCAGTGCTAACCACTGAGCCACCTTATCACCCTAGTCTTGGGCTCCATATCTAAGGAAGGATATGCTGGCTTTGGAGGGGTCCAAAGGAGGTTTACAAAAATGATCCTGATGATGAAGGATTTGTCATATGAGGAGAGGTTGAGGACTCTGGGTCTGTACTTGATAGACTTTAGAAGGATGAGGTGTAGTCTTATTGAAACTTATAGAATACTGAGAGGTCTAGATAGACTGGACATGGAGAAGATGTTTCCACTAGTAGGAGAGACTAGGACCTAACGGTACAGCCTCAGATTGAAAGGATGACCCTTTGAAACTGAGATGAGGAGGAATTTCTTCAGCAGATGGTCATGAGTCTGCGGAACTTATTACCATTGAGGGTTCTGGAGGCCAGGCCATTGAGAATATTTAAGACAGAGATAGATGAGTTCTTGCTTAGTGAAGGGATCGAGGATTATGGCAGGAAGGCTGGATGATGGAGTTGAGAAATATATGATCTATGGTTCAATGAGTCGAATGGCCTAATTATGCTCCTATATCTTATGGTCTTATGGGAGAATCTAGAACAAGATTTCATAGCTTAAAAATAGCGGTCGGCCATTTAAAACAGAGATGAAGAAATTTCTTTTCTCTCAGAGGGTTATGAATCTTTGGAATTCCTTTCCTCAAAAGGCAGTGGATGTAGAATCTGTAAATATTTCCAAGTCAGACATTGATAGGTCCTTGATTATCAAGGTAATGTAGGATTACCAGGGATATACAGGAATGTGGAGTTGATGTTAAAATGATGTCACCCATGATCTTATTGAGTGGCCTACTCTTCTTCCTTCTTTGTCTGTTCATATGGTCATAATTCAAAGCATCTTACAGGACAGCAGAAGGCTCTTCATCACCAGATGCATGTTATGAGTCTCTATTTGAATTATCCCGAATTATATTATCACTCTTCTGCTCTCTCCCAAAACACAACTCTTTCACTTGCTCCAAATGTTTGTCCACTTCCTTTCTCGTTGGAAATGAAGATATCACTGTCTTAATTATTCTTTATTCTCATAACTCACTGGATCATAAATGAAAGCACATTTGTTCACCTTCATCCTTTGAACTTTTGCTGATCCATCTTTCTGACCTAGGTTGACCAAACCAACAACATGGTTTTGAAATTTTTATAC
The DNA here is from genome assembly GCF_004010195.1 of Chiloscyllium plagiosum. NCBI lineage: Eukaryota > Metazoa > Chordata > Chondrichthyes > Orectolobiformes > Hemiscylliidae > Chiloscyllium > Chiloscyllium plagiosum. Next base: position 41,466,213 of record NC_057731.1, on the reverse strand, counting down.
TACTTGCTTTGTGTTCCATGTTTTTGGCCACTCCTTCAAGCAGAGCTGTCTTTTTTTTTGATGTGAGAACATTGCAAGACCCAATGATCAAGCCTTCATTGTGCTTCAGCTCACAGAAATGGACCAAGATAGCTTTCTAAAAGGTAGATGACAAGATATTGTATCAGTGAGAGACAGAAATCCTGGTTTGAATTTGCCTCACAACAAACAATGAATAATCCCACATAGCAGATAGCAGGGGCCTATCTGACATACAAAACCCATGGGCCAATGATTTCCTTGGTGTTGTGTTGCAACTTTAACTCAGAAACCTGTCAGACCTGCACACATTTGAGGGGGAGATTAAGGAGCCCCTTGCAAACAGGTGAGCCTTAGTCTCATGTCATTTTCAACTTCCGGATCTCAATTGTATTTGGTTGATCTGCCTCTGCCTGAAAATGGGAGCTGTCAGAATTGGAAGACAGAAGTGTGGGTTTTGGATGGGAGGTTGATGTCATCACAGCTGACCTGAAGCAATGGTTCAGGGTTGGGGAGGGGCTTTGTAGGGTGTGGGGTAGACTGGGAGGATCAGGGTTGGAGAAGGTTGAGGAGCTGCTGGCACTGAGAGAGATGGGGATAGGCTGAGACTAAGGTTGGGTAGTCCCAGGAATATCCATTGGGCCCACTTGTTCCTCTTGGTCCACATGAAGACCTCAAAATGCTATTCAGCTGATTCTTGACATTTATGGTGGACTCACATCCAGTGTCCCAGCAGATCTAGTACGTTTGGCTTCACTTGGGCCTATCCAAAGTTCTGAGTTCAAATTACACCACAACATTGATACTTTAGAGTATAAGCCTTTAATAGGATTGAAAGGTTAGGGTTGGTGGTACCTGAAAGATTGGACAAGAAACACAATGTAAATAAAACCTCACAAACATAATTTTAATGACCCACTGGTGTGAAGTGGACCAAGTTAAAATTTAAACATCTTCACAGAATCAACAAACAAATTTGGTTAAGTTAATGAGTAGTATTCAAGTATGAACATTATATGCAACCTCTACCATTCTCCCCATAATGTCAAAACCTTTCTCCTTCATAAATAAATTAATATAATGTTGATCCTTCAAACACAATAATCATCTCCTTACATTGTGAAACTCCACCTTGCTCATTTATGTTTCACTGCCTCGGAAAACCTCAAATATATTATTCAAAATTCTCCAAAGATTTGTTAGGACAAAGGTCACAAATACAAAAACCTGTACCTTTCAAACCATGTTAGATCACTGGCCATTCATAGTTATCAATTACACAGCATGTTAGTCCATAAAAATACGGCTGTTACCTCCAGTATAGTTCAAAGACATCACTCAATCCATTCTTTTTGAAATGTCAGGTTGACCAATTTGAACAGATTCTGGATTAGTGGTGCTGGAAGAGCACAGCAGTTCAGGCAGCATCCAAGGAGCAGTAAAATCGACATTTCGGGCAAAAGCCCTTCATCAGGAATACAGGCAGAGAGCCTGAAGGGTGGAGAGATAAGTGAGAGGA